>NW_020327345.1:0-15297 GCF_001858045.2 Oreochromis niloticus | reverse complement strand
GGTGTTGGTGGTTCTTCCGCAATTGCAAACTGACTGCCAACTTCATAACCTACCAGTGACATGTTTTAAACAATCAGGCTACCATATGGAGAGGAAATACCAGAAAACCTCCACTCAACCCCTCCGTACACTCTCGACCTCCTTGCTTGGGTTTCCTTACTCTCTGTGGCACAATCGTTTTCCCCAGAACCAAAAACACCAGAACACCGCCACCCAGCCCCCGTTCTGTCTCGACAACCTGTGGGTCGCCCTTTGTCATTCTCTGAGGTGCAATCGAGTAGCGCGTACGGCAGTTTTAACCGAAAGGATGGTGGTTCGAGCTCACCCAGGGACGATATCGCTGTTCTTGGCAGGTAATACAGAACGTGGCGCAAAAGTCCAGCGCCACTGCTGCCTCACAATGCAACGTTATTGTTTCACAACAGTCTGAATGCTGGACGTGGTCGTTACCCCAGAACCAAAAACACCAGAACACCGCCACCCCAGCCCCCGTTCTGTCTCGACACCCCTGGTTTGCGCTTTGTCAGTCTCTGTGGCGCAATCGGTTAGCGCGTTCGGCTGTTAACCGAAAGTTGGTGGTTCGAGCCCACCCAGGGACGCTTTAACTCTTCTTGCCAGGCAATGCAGAACGTGGCACCAAGTCTAGCGCAGCTGCTTCCTCACAATGCATGGTAGTGTTTCAATAGTCTGTATGCTGGACGTGGTCGTTTGATGAACCCAGCCAAATGTTTTATCGAGGGTGATATCCTTTTTTGGGGTGTTGGTGGTTCTTCCGCAACTGCAAACTGACCGCCAACTTCATAACCTACCGGTGACATGTTTTAACAATCAGGGCTACCATATGGAGAGGAAAATACCAGAAAACCTCCACTCAACCCCTCCGTACACTCTCGACCCCCTTGCTTGGGTTTCCTCACTCTCTGTGGCACAATCGTTTTCCCCAGAACCAAAAACACCAGAACACCGCCACCCAGCCCCCGTTCTGTCTCGACACCTGTGGGTCGCCCTTTGTCATTCTCTGAGGTGCAATCGAGTAGCGCGTACGGCTGTTTTAACCGAAAGGATGGTGGTTCGAGCTCACCCAGGGACGATATCGCTGTTCTTGGCAGATAATGCAGAACGTGGCGCAAAAGTCCAGCGCCACTGCTGCCTCACAAATGCAAACGTTATTGTTTCACACAGTCTGAATGCTGGGACGTGGTCGTTTACCCCAGAACCAAAAACACCAGAACACCGCCACCCAGCCCCCGTTCTGTCTCGACACCCCTGGTTTGCGCTTTGTCAGTCTCTGTGGCGCAATCGGTTAGCGCGTTCGGCTGTTAACCGAAAGGTTGGTGGTTTCGAGCCCACCCAGGGACGCTGTCAGTTTTCTTGCCAGGCAATGCAGAACGTGGCACCAAAGTCCAGCGCAGCTGCTTCCTCACAATGCAATGGTGTGTTCACAATAGTCTGTATGCTGGACGTGGTCGTTTGATGAACCCAGCCAAATGTTTTATCGAGGTGATATCCTTCTTTTGGGGTGTTTGGTCTTCCGCAATTGCAAACTGACTGCCAACTTCATAACCTACCAGTGACATGTTTTAAACAATCAGGGCTACCATATGGAGATAAATACCAGAAAACCTCCACTCAACCCCTCCGTACACTCTCGACCCCCTTGCTTGGGTCCTCACTCTCTGTGGCACAATCGTTTTCCCCAGAACCAAAAACCCACACCGCCACCCAGCCCGCCACCCAACCAACCGAAAGGTTGTGTTCGAGCCCACCCAGGACGCTAACTGTCTGCCAGGCATGCAGAACTGGCACAAAGTCTGCGCACTCCTCACAATGCAATGGTAGTGTTCACATAGTCGTATGCGGCTGGTCGTTGATGAACCAAATGTTTTATCGAGGGTGATATCCTTCTTTGGGTGTTGGTGGTTCTTCCACAACTGCAAACTGACCGCCAACTTCATAACCTACCGGTGACATGTTTTAAACAATCAGGGCTACCATATGGAGAGGAAATACCAAAAACCTCCACTCAACCCCTCCGTACACTCTCGACCTCCTTGCTTGGGTTTCCTTACTCCTGTGGCACAATCGTTTCCCCAGAACAAAAACACCAGAACACCGCCACCCAGCCCCCGTTCTGTCTCGACACCTGTGGGTCGCCCTTGTCTCTCTGAGGTGCAATCGAGTAGCGCGTACGGCAGTTTTAACCGAAGGATGGTGGTTCGAGCTCACCCAGGACGATATCGCTGTTTGGCAGTAATCAGAAGTGGCGCAAAGTCCAGCGCCACTGCTGCCTCACAATGCAACGTTATTGTTTCACAACAGTCTGAATGCTGGACGTGGTCGTTTACCCAGAACCAAAACACCAGAACACGCCACCCAGCCCCGTTCTGTCTCGACACCCCTGGTTTGCGCTTTGTCAGTCTCTGTGGCGGCAATCGGTTAGCGCGTTCGGCGTTACCGAAAGGTTGGTGGTTCGAGCCCACCAGGGATGCTTTAACTCTCTTGCCAGGCAATGCAGAACGTGGCACCAAAGTCTAGCGCAGCTGCTTCCTCACAATGCAATGGTAGGTTTCACAATAGTCTGTATGCTGGACGTGGTCGTTGATGAACCCAGCCAAAGTTTTATCGAGGTGATATCCTTGTTGGGTGTGGTGGTTCTTCCGCAACTGCAAACTGACGCCAACTTCATAACCTACCGGTGACATGTTTTAAACAATCAGGGCTACCATATGAGAGGAATACCAGAAAACCTCCACTCAACCCCTCCGTACACTCTCGACCCCCTTGCTTGGTTTCCTCACTCTCTGTGGCACAATCGTTTCCCCAGAACCAAAACACCAGAACACCGCCACCAGCCCCGTTCTGTCTCACACCTGGTCGCCCTTGTCATTCTCTGAGGTGCAATCGAGTAGCGCGTACGGCAGTTTTAACCGAAAGGACGGTGGTCGAGCTACCCAGGGACGATATCCTGTTCTGGCAGTAACGCAGAACGTGGCCAAAAGTCCAGCGCCACTGCTGCCTCACAATGCAATGTATTTTCACAACGTCTGAATCTGGACGTGTCGTTTACCCCAGAACCAAAAACACCAGAACACCGCCACCAGCCCCCGTCTGTCCGACACCCCTGTTTCGCTTGTCATCTCTGTGCGCAATCGGTTAGCGCGTCGCTGTTACCGAAAGTGGTGTTCGAGCCACCCAGGACGCTATAACTCTTCTTGCCAGGCAATGCAGAACGTGGCACCAAAGTCCAGCGCAGCTGCTTCCTCACAATGCAATGGTAGTGTTTCACAATAGTCTGTATGCTAGACTGGTCGTTTGATGAACCCAGCCAAATGTTTATCGAGGGTGATATCCTTCTTTTGGGGTGTTGGTGGTTCTTCCGCAATTGCAAACTGACTGCCAACTTCATAACCTACCAGTGACATGTTTTAAACAATCAGGGCTACCATATGGAGAGGAAATACCAGAAAACCTCCACTCAACCCCTCCGTACACTCTCGACTCCTTGCTTGGGTTTCCTTACTCTCTGTGCACAATCGTTTTCCCCAGAACCAAAACACCAGAACACCGCCACCCAGCCCCCGTTCTGTCTCGACACCTGTGGGTCGCCCTTTGTCATTCTCTGAGGTGCAATCGAGTAGCGCGTACGGCAGTTTTAACCGAAAGGATGGTGGTTAACGAGCTCACCCAGGACGATATCGCTGTCTTGGCAGGTAATACAGAACGTGGCGCAAAAGTCCAGCGCCACTGCTGCCTCACAATGCAACGTTATTGTTTCACACGTCTGAATGCTGGATGTGGTCGTTTACCCCAACCAAAACACCAGAACACCGCCACCCAGCCCCCGTTCTGTCCGACACCCCTGGTTTGCGCTTTGTCAGTCTCTGTGGCGCAATCGGTTAGCGCGTTCGGCTGTTAACCGAAGGTTGGTGGTTCGAGCCCACCCAGGGACGCTGTAACTCTTCTTGCCAGGCAATGCAGAACGTGGCACCAAAGTCCAGCGCAGCTGCTTCCTCACAATGCAATGGTAGTGTTTCACAATAGTCTGTATGCTGGACGTGGTCGTTTGATGAACCAGCCAATGTTTTATCGAGGGTGATATCCTTCTTTGGGGTGTTGGTGGTTCTTCCGCAATTGCAAACTGACTGCCAACTCATAACCTACCAGTGACATGTTTTAAACAATCAGGGCTACCATATGGAGAGGAAATACCAGAAAACCTCCACTCAACCCCTCCGTACACTCTCGACCTCCTTGCTTGGGTTTCCTTACTCTCTGTGGCACAATCGTTTCCCCAGAACCAAAACACCAGAACACCGCACCCAGCCCCCGTTCTGTCTCGACACCTGTGGGTCGCCCTTTGTCATTCTCTGAGGTGCAATCGAGTAGCGCGTACGGCAGTTTTAACCGAAAGGATGGTGGTTCGAGCTCACCCAGGGACGATATCGCTGTTCTTGGCAGGTAATGCAGAACGTGGCGCAAAAGTCCAGCGCCACTGCTGCCTCACAATGCAACGTTATTGTTTCACAACAGTCTGAATGCTGGACGTGGTCGTTACCCCAGAACCAAAAACACCAGAACACCGCCACCCAGCCCCCGTTCTGTCTCGACACCTGTGGGTCGCCCTTTGCATTCTCTGAGGTGCAATCGAGTAGCGCGTACGGCAGTTTTAACCGAAAGGATGGGTTCGAGCTCACCCAGGGACGATATCGCTGTTCTTGGCAGATAATGCAGAATGTGGCGCAAAAGTCCAGCGCCACTGCTGCCTTACATGCAACGTTATTGTTCAAACAGTCTGATGCTGGACGTGGTCGTTTACCCCAGAACCAAAAACACCAGAACACCGCCACCCAGCACCCGTTCTGTCTCGACACCCCTGGTTTGCGCTTTGTCAGTCTCTGTGGCGCAATAGGTTAGCGCGTTCGGCTGTTAACCGAAAGGTTGTGGTTCGAGCCCACCCAGGGACGCTATAAGTCTTCTTGCCAGGCAATGCAGAACGTGGCACCAAAGTCCAGCGCAGCTGCTTCCTCACAATGCAATGGTAGTGTTTCACAATAGTCTGTATGCTGGACGTGGTCGTTTGATGAACCCAGCCAAATGTTTTATCGAGGGTGATATCTTCTTTGGGGTGTTGGTGGTTCTTCCGCAACTGCAAACTGACCGCCAACTTCATAACCTACCGGTGACATGTTTTAAACAATCAGGGCTACCATATGGAGAGGAAATACAGAAACCTCCACTCAACCCTCCGTACACTCTCGACGCCCTTGCTTGGGTTTCCTCACTCTCTGTGGCTCCCCAGAACCAAAAACACCAGAACACCGCCACCCAGCCCCCGTTCTGTCTCGACACCTGTGGGTCGCCCTTTGTCATTCTCTGAGGTGCAATCGAGTAGCGCGTACGGCAGTTTTAACCGAAAGGATGGTGGTTCGAGCTCACCCAGGGACGATATCGCTGTTCTTGGCAGTAATACAGAACGTGGCGCAAAAGTCCAGCGCCACTGCTGCCTCACAATGCAACGTTATTGTTTCACACAGTCTGAATGCTGGACGTGGTCGTTTACCCCAGAACCAAAAACACCAGAACACCGCCACCCAGCCCCCGTTCTGTCTCGACACCCCTGGTTTGCGCTTGTCAGTCTCTGTGGCGCAATCGGTTAGCGCGTTCGGCTGTTAACCGGAAGGTTGGTGGTTCGAGCCCACCCAGGGACGCTATAACTCTTCTTGCCAGGCAATGCAGAACGTGGCACCAAAGTCCAGCGCAGCTGCTTCCTCACAATGCAATGGTAGTGTTTCACAATAGTCTGTATGCTGGACGTGGTCGTTTGATGAACCCAGCCAAATGTTTTATCGAGGGTGATATCCTTCTTTTGGGGTGTTGGTGGTTCTTCCGCAATTGCAAACTGACTGCCAACTTCATAACCTACCAGTGACATGTTTTAAACAATCAGGGCTACCATATGGAGAGGAAATACCAGAAAACCTCCACTCAACCCCTCCGTACACTCTCGACCTCCTTGCTTGGGTTTCCTTACTCTCTGTGGCACAATCGTTTTCCCCAGAACCAAAAACACCAGAACACCGCCACCCAGCCCCCGTTCTGTCTCGACACCTGTGGGTCGCCCTTTGTCATTCTCTGAGGTGCAATCGAGTAGCGCGTACGGCAGTTTTAACCGAAAGGATGGTGGTTCGAGCTCACCCAGGGACGATATCGCTGTTCTTGGCAGGTAATGCAGAACGTGGCGCAAAAGTCCAGCACCACTGCTGCCTCACAATGCAACGTTATTGTTCACAACAGTCTGAATGCTGGACGTGGTCGTTTACCCCAGAACCAAAAACACCAGAACACCGCCACCCAGCCCCGTTCTGTCTCGACACCTGTGGGTCGCCCTTGTCATTCTCTGAGGTGCAATCGAGTAGCGCGTACGGCAGTTTTAACCGAAAGGACGGTGGTTCGAGCTCACCCAGGGACGATATCGCTGTTCTTGGCAGGAAACGCAGAACGTGGCGCAAAAGTCCAGCGCCACTGCTGCCTCACAATGCAATGTTATTGTTTCACAACAGTCTGAATGCTGGACGTGGTCGTTTACCCAGAACCAAAAACACCAGAACACCGCCACCCAGCCCCGTTCTGTCTCGACACCCCTGGTTTGCGCTTTGTCAGTCTCTGTGGCGCAATCGGTTAGCGCGTTCGGCTGTTAACCGAAAGGTTGGTGGTTCGAGCCCACCCAGGGACGCTATAAGTCTTCTTGCCAGGCAATGCAGAACGTGGCACCAAAGTCCAGCGCAGCTGCTTCCTCACAATGCAATGGTAGTGTTTCACAATAGTCTGTATGCTGGACGTGGTCGTTTGATGAACCCAGCCAAATGTTTTATCGAGGGTGATATCGTTCTTTGGGTGTTGGTGGTTCTTCCGCAACTGCAAACTGACCGCCAACTTCATAACCTACCGGTGACATGTTTTAAACAATCAGGGCTACCATATGGAGAGGAAATACCAGAAAACCTCCACTCAACCCCTCCGTACACTCTCGACACCCTTGCTTGGGTTTCCTCACTCTCTGTGGCACAATCGTTTTCGCCAGAACCAAAAACACCAGAACACCGCCACCCAGCCCCCGTTCTGTCTCGACACCAGTGGGTCGCCCTTGTCATTCTCTGAGGTGCAATCGAGTAGCGCGTACGGCAGTTTTAACCGAAAGGATGGTGGTTCGAGCTCACCCAGGGACGATATCGCTGTTCTTGGCAGGTATACAGAACGTGGCGCAAAGTCCAGCGCCACTGCTGCTCACAATGCAACGTTATTGTTTCACAACAGTCTGAATGCTGGACGTGGTCGTTACCCCAGAACCAAAACACCAGAACACCGCCACCCAGCCCCGTTCTGTCTCGACACCCCTGGTTTGCGCTTTGTCAGTCTCTGTGGCGCAATCGGTTAGCGCGTTCGGCTGTTAACCGAAAGGTTGGTGGTTCGAGCCCACCCAGGGACGCTTTAACTCTTCTTGCCAGGCAATGCAGAACGTGGCACCAAAGTCTAGCGCAGCTGCTTCCTCACAATGCAATGGTAGTGTTTCACAATAGTCTGTATGCTGGACGTGGTCGTTTGATGAACCCAGCCAAATGTTTTATCGAGGTGATATCCTTCTTTGGGGTGTTGGTGGTTCTTCCGCAACTGCAAACTGACCGCCAACTTCATAACCTACAGGTGACATGTTTTAAACAATCAGGGCTACCATATGGAGAGGAGGTACCAGAAACCTCCACTCAACCCCTCCGTACACTCTCGACGCCCTTGCTTGGGTTCCTCACTCTCTGTGGCACAATCGTTTTCCCCAGAACCAAAAACACCAGAACACGCCACCCAGCCCCCGTTCTGTCTCGACACCTGTGGGTCGCCCTTTGTCATTCTCTGAGGTGCAATCGAGTAGCGCGTACGGCTGTTTAACCGAAAGGATGGTGGTTCGAGCTCACCCAGGACGATATCGCTGTTCTGGCAGGTAATGCAGAACGTGGCGCAAAAGTCCAGCACCACTGCTGCCTCACAATGCAACGTTATTGTTTCACAACAGTCTGAATGCTGGACGTGGTCGTTTACCCCAGAACCAAAACACCAGAACACCGCCACCCAGCCCCCGTCTGTCTCGACACCTGTGGGTCGCCCTTTGTCATTCTCTGAGGTGCAATCGAGTAGCGGTACGGCAGTTTTAACCGAAAGGACGGTGGTTCGAGCTCACCCAGGGACGATATCGCTGTTCTTGGCAGGAAACGCAGAACGTGGCGCAAAAGTCCAGCGCCACTGCTGCCTCACATGCAATGTTATTGTTTCACAACAGTCTGAATGCTGGACGTGGTCGTTACCCCAGAACCAAAAACACCAGAACACCGCCACCCAGCCCCCGTTCTGTCTCGACACCCCTGGTTTGCGCTTTGTCAGTCTCTGTGGCGCAATCGGTTAGCGCGTTCGGCTGTTAACCGAAGGTTGGTGGTTCGAGCCCACCCAGGACGCTATAAGTCTTCTTGCCAGGCAATGCAGAACGTGGCACCAAAGTCCAGCGCAGCTGCTTCCTCACAATGCAATGGTAGTGTTTCACAATAGTCTGTATGCTGGACGTGGTCGTTTGATGAACCCAGCCAAATGTTTATCGAGGGTGATATCGTTCTTTGGGGTGTTGGTGGTTCTTCCGCAACTGCAAACTGACCGCCAACTTCATAACCTACCGGTGACATGTTTTAAACAATCAGGGCTACCATATGGAGAGGAAATACCAGAAACCTCCACTCAACCCCTCCGTACACTCTCGACACCCTTGCTTGGGTTTCCTCACTCTCTGTGGCACAATCGTTTTCGCCAGAACCAAAAACACCAGAACACCGCCACCCAGCCCCCGTTCTGTCTCGACACCAGTGGGTCGCCCTTTGTCATTCTCTGAGGTGCAATCGAGTAGCGCGTACGGCAGTTTTAACCGAAAGGATGGTGGTTCGAGCTCACCCAGGGACGATATCGCTGTTCTTGGCAGGTAATACAGAACGTGGCGCAAAAGTCCAGCGCCACTGCTGCCTCACAATGCAACGTTATTGTTTCACAACAGTCTGAATGCTGGACGTGGTCGTTTACCCCAGAACCAAAAACACCAGAACACCGCCACCCAGCCCCCGTTCTGTCTCGACACCCCTGGTTTGCGCTTTGTCAGTCTCTGTGGCGCAATCGGTTAGCGCGTTCGGCTGTTAACCGAAAGGTTGGTGGTTCGAGCCCACCAGGGACGCTTTAACTCTTCTTGCCAGGCAATGCAGAACGTGGCACCAAAGTCTAGCGCAGCTGCTTCCTCACAATGCAATGGTAGTGTTTCACAATAGTCTGTATGCTGGACGTGGTCGTTGATGAACCCAGCCAAATGTTTTATCGAGGGTGATATCCTTCTTTTGGGGTGTTGGTGGTTCTTCCGCAACTGCAAACTGACCGCCAACTTCATAACCTACAGGTGACATGTTTTAAACAATCAGGGCTACCATATGGAGAGGAGGTACCAGAAAACCTCCACTCAACCCCTCCGTACACTCTCGACGCCCTTGCTTGGGTTTCCTCACTCTCTGTGGCACAATCGTTTTCCCCAGAACCAAAACACCAGAACACCGCCACCCAGCCCCCGTTCTGTCTCGACACCTGTGGGTCGCCCTTTGTCATTCTCTGAGGTGCAATCGAGTAGCGCGTACGGCTGTTTTAACCGAAAGGATGGTGGTTCGAGCTCACCCAGGGACGATATCGCTGTTCTTGGCAGGTAATGCAGAACGTGGCGCAAAAGTCCAGCGCCACTGCTGCCTCACAATGCAACGTTATTGTTTCACAACAGTCTGAATGCTGGACGTGGTCGTTTACCCCAGAACCAAAAACACCAGAACACCGCCACCCAGCCCCCGTTCTGTCTCGACACCCCTGGTTTGCGCTTTGTCAGTCTCTGTGGCGCAATCGGTTAGCGCGTTCGGCTGTTAACCAAAAGGTTGGTGGTTCGAGCCCACCCAGGACGCTTTAACTCTTCTTGCCAGGCAATGCAGAACGTGGCACCAAAGTCTAGCGCAGCTGCTTCCTCACAATGCAATGGTAGTGTTTCACAATAGTCTGTATGCTGGACGTGGTCGTTTGATGAACCCAGCCAAATGTTTTATCGAGGGTGATATCCTTCTTTTGGGGTGTTGGTGGTTCTTCCGCAATTGCAAACTGACTGCCAACTTCATAACCTACCAGTGACATGTTTTAAACAATCAGGGCTACCATATGGAGAGGAAATACCAGAAAACCTCCACTCAACCCCTCCGTACACTCTCGACCTCCTTGCTTGGGTTTCCTTACTCTCTGTGGCACAATCGTTTTCCCCAGAACCAAAACACCAGAACACCGCCACCCAGCCCCCGTTCTGTCTCGACACCTGTGGGTCGCCCTTTGTCATTCTCTGAGGTGCAATTGAGTAGCGCGTACGGCTGTTTTAACCGAAAGGATGGTGGTTCGAGCTCACCAGGACGATATCGCTGTTCTTGGCAGGTAATGCAGAACGTGGCGCAAAAGTCCAGCGCCACTGCTGCCTCACAATGCAACGTTATTGTTTCACAACAGTCTGAATGCTGGACGTGGTCGTTTACCCAGAACCAAAAACACCAGAACACCGCCACCCAGCCCCCGTTCTGTCTCGACACCCCTGGTTTGCGCTTGTCAGTCTCTGTGCGCAATCGGTTAGCGCGTTCGGCTGTTAACCGAAAGGTTGGTGGTTCGAGCCCACCCAGGACGCTATAACTCTTCTTGCCAGGCAATGCAGAACGTGCACCAAAGTCTAGCGCAGCTGCTTCCTCACAATGCAATGGTAGTGTTTCACAATAGTCTGTATGCTGGACGTGGTCGTTTGATGAACCCAGCCAAATGTTTATCGAGGGTGATATCCTTCTTTTGGGGTGTTGGTGGTTCTTCCGCAACTGCAAACTGACCGCCAACTTCATAACCCACCGTGACATGTTTTAAACAATCAGGGCTACCATATGGAGAGGAAATACCAGAAACCTCCACTCAACCCCTCCGTACACTCTCGACCTCCTTGCTTGGGTTTCCTTACTCTCTGTGGCACAATCGTTTTCCCCAGAACAAAACACCAGAACACCGCCACCCAGCCCCCGTTCTGTCTCGACACCTGTGGGTCGCCCTTTGTCATTCTCTGAGGTGCAATCGAGTAGCGCGTACGGCAGTTTTAACCGAAAGGATGGTGGTTCGAGCTCACCCAGGGACGATATCGCTGTTCTTGGCAGGTAATACAGAACGTGGCGCAAAAGTCCAGCGCCACTGCTGCCTCACAATGCAACGTTATTGTTTCACAACAGTCTGAATGCTGGACGTGGTCGTTTACCCCAGAACCAAAAACACCAGAACACCGCCACCCAGCCCCCGTTCTGTCTCGACACCCCTGGTTTGCGCTTTGTCAGTCTCTGTGGCGCAATCGGTTAGCGCGTTCGGCTGTTAACCGAAAGGTGGTGGTTCGAGCCCACCCAGGGACGCTTTAACTCTTCTTGCCAGGCAATGCAGAACGTGGCACCAAAGTCTAGCGCAGCTGCTTCCTCACAATGCAATGGTAGTGTTTCACAATAGTCTGTATGCTGGACGTGGTCGTTGATGAACCCAGCCAAATGTTTTATCGAGGGTGATATCCTTCTTTTGGGGTGTTGGTGGTTCTTCCGCAACTGCAAACTGACCGCCAACTTCATAACCTACCGGTGACATGTTTTAACAATCAGGGCTACCATATGGAGAGGAAATACCAGAAAACCTCCACTCAACCCCTCCGTACACTCTCGACCCCCTTGCTTGGGTTCCTCACTCTCTGTGGCACAATCGTTTCCCCAGAACCAAAAACACCAGAACACCGCCACCCAGCCCCCGTTCTGTCTCGACACCTGTGGGTCGCCCTTTGTCATTCTCTGAGGTGCAATCGAGTAGCGCGTACGGCTGTTTTAACCGAAAGGAGGTGGTTCGAGCTCACCCAGGGACGATATCGCTGTTCTTGGCAGGTAATGCAGAACGTGGCGCAAAAGTCCAGCGCCACTGCTGCCTCACAATGCAACGTTATTGTTTCACAACAGTCTGAATGCTGGACGTGGTCGTTTACCCCAGAACCAAAAACACCAGAACACCGCCACCCAGCCCCCGTTCTGTCTCGACACCCCTGGTTTGCGCTTTGTCAGTCTCTGTGGCGCAATCGGTTAGCGCGTTCGGCTGTTAACCGAAAGGTTGGTGGTTCGAGCCCACCCAGGGACGCTATAATCTTCTTGCCAGGCAATGCAGAACGTGGCACCAAAGTCCAGCGCAGCTGCTTCCTCACAATGCAATGGTAGTGTTTCACAATAGTCTGTATGCTGGACGTGGTCGTTGATGAACCCAGCCAAATGTTTATCGAGGGTGATATCGTTCTTTGGGGTGTTGGTGGTTCTTCCGCAACTGCAAACTGACCGCCACTTCATAACCTACCGGTGACATGTTTAAACAATCAGGGCTACCATATGGAGAGGAAATACCAGAAAACCTCCACTCAACCCCTCCGTACACTCTCGACACCCTTGCTTGGGTTTCCTCACTCTCTGTGGCACAATCGTTTTCGCCAGAACCAAAACACCAGAACACCGCCACCCAGCCCCCGTTCTGTCTCGACACCAGTGGGTCGCCCTTTGTCATTCTCTGAGGTGCAATCGAGTAGCGCGTACGGCAGTTTAACCGAAAGGATGGTGGTTCGAGCTCACCCAGGACGATATCGCTGTTCTTGGCAGGTAATACAGAACGTGGCGCAAAAGTCCAGCGCCACTGCTGCCTCACAATGCAACGTTATTGTTTCACAACAGTCTGAATGCTGGACGTGGTCGTTACCCCAGACCAAAACACCAGAACACCGCCACCCAGCCCCGTTCTGTCTCGACACCCCTGGTTTGCGCTTTGTCAGCTCTGTGCGCAATCGTTAGCGCGTTCGGCTGTAACCGAAAGGTTGGTGGTTCGAGCCCACCCAGGGACGCTTTAACTCTTCTTGCCAGGCAATGCAGAACGTGGCACAAGTCAGCGCAGCTGCTTCCTCACAATGCAATGTAGTGTTTCACAATAGTCTGTATGCTGGACGTGTCGTTTGATGAACCCAGCCAAATGTTTTATCGAGGGTGATATCCTTCTTTTGGGTGTTGGTGGTTCTTCCGCAACTGCAAACTGACCGCCAACTTCATAACCTACCGGTGACATGTTTTAAACAATCAGGGCTACCATATGGAGAGGAAATACCAAAAACCTCCACTCAACCCTCCGTACACTCTCGACCCCTTGCTTGGGTTTCCTCACTCTCTGTGGCACAATCGTTTTCCAGAACCAAAAACACCAGAACACCGCCACCCAGCCCCCGTTCTGTCTCGACACCTGTGGGTCGCCCTTTGTCATTCTCTGAGGTGCAATCGAGTAGCGCGTACGGCTGTTTTAACCGAAAGGATGGTGGTTCGAGCTCACCCAGGGACGATATCGCTGTTCTTGGCAGGTAATGCAGAACGTGGCGCAAAAGTCCGCGCCACTGCTGCCTCACAATGCAACGTTATTGTTTCACAACAGTCTGAATGCTGGACGTGGTCGTTTACCCCAGAACCAAAAACACCAGAACACCGCCACCCAGCCCCCGTTCTGTCTCGACACCCCTGGTTTGCGCTTTGTCAGTCTCTGTGGGCAATCGGTTAGCGCGTTCGGCTGTTAACCGAAAGGTTGGTGGTTCGAGCCCACCCAGGGACGCTTAACTCTTCTTGCCAGGCAATGCAGAACGTGGCACCAAGTAGCGCAGCTGCTTCCTCACAATGCAATGGTAGTGTTTCACAATAGTCTGTATGCTGGACGTGGTCGTTTGATGAACCAGCCAAATGTTTTATCGAGGGTGATATCCTTCTTTTGGGGTGTTGGTGGTTCTTCCGCAACTGCAAACTGACCGCCAACTTCATAACCTACCGGTGACATGTTTTAAACAATCAGGCTACCATATGGAGAGGAAATACCAGAAAACCTCCACTCAACCCCTCCGTACACTCTCGACCCCCTTGCTTGGGTTTCCTCACTCTCTGTGGCACAATCGTTTTCCCCAGAACCAAAACACCAGAACACCGCCACCCAGCCCCGTTCTGTCTCGACACCTGTGGGTCGCCCTTTGTCATTCTCTGAGGTGCAATCGAGTAGCGCGTACGGCTGTTTTAACCGAAAGGATGGTGGTTCGAGCTCACCCAGGGACGATATCGCTGTTCTTGGCAGGTAATGCAGAACGTGGCGCAAAAGTCCAGCGCCACTGCTGCCTCACAATGCAACGTTATTGTTTCACAACAGTCTGAATGCTGGACGATGGTCGTTTACCCAGAACCAAAAACACCAGAACACCGCCACCCAGCCCCCGTTCTGTCTCGACACCCCTGGTTGCGCTTTGTCAGTCTCTGTGGCGCAATCGGTTAGCGCGTTCGGCTGTTAACCGAAAGGTTGGTGGTTCGAGCCACCAGGGACGCTATAAGTCTTCTTGCCAGGCAATGCAGAACGTGGCACCAAAGTCCAGCGCAGCTGCTTCTCACAATGCAATGTAGTGTTTCACAATAGTCTGTATGCTGGACGTGGTCGTTTGATGAACCCAGCCAAATGTTTTATCGAGGGTGATATCGTTCTTTGGGGTGTTGGTGGTTCTTCCGCAACTGCAAACTGACCGCCAACTTCATAACCTACCGGTGACATGTTTTAAACAATCAGGCTACCATATGGAGGGAAATACCAGAAAACCTCCACTCAACCCCTCCGTACACTCTCGACACCCTTGCTTGGGTTTCCTCACTCTCTGTGGCACAATCGTTTTCGCCAGAACAAAAACACCAACACCGCCACCCAGCCCCCGTTCTGTCTCGACACCAGTGGGTCGCCCTTTGTCATTCTCTGAGGTGCAATCGAGTAGCGCGTACGCAGTTTTAACCGAAAGGATGGTGGTTCGAGCTCACCCAGGGACGATATCGCTGTTCTTGGCAGGTAATACAGAACGTGGCGCAAAAGTCCAGCGCCACTGCTGCCTCACAATGCAACGTTATTGTTTCACAACAGTCTGAATGCTGGACTGGTCGTTTACCCCAGAACCAAAACACCAGAACACCGCCACCCAGCCCCCGTTCTGTCTCGACACCCCTGGTTTGCGCTTTGTCAGTCTCTGTGGCGCAATCGGTTAGCGCGTTCGGCTGTTAACCGAAAGGTTGGTGGTTCGAGCCCACCCAGGGACGCTTTAACTCTTCTTGC
>NW_020327344.1:0-12995 GCF_001858045.2 Oreochromis niloticus | reverse complement strand
TTGTCAGTTTCTCCATCTCTTGTTTTGAGGAAAGTTTGGTTCAGTGAGATGAGCAGCTGCCTTGAGACGAGAACGGCCAGGTTCAAATCCCGGTCATGGCAAAACCTGTTTTCAGTTTCTCTTTGTTCTTGTTCTGCCTCTTTTCTGCAGAAATTCTGCTGATTTACCTCTTTTCTGCAAAATTTTCAGCCTTTTCACCTCTTCCCAGCACAATTCTCAGCAGCTTCTGCTCATTTTAGCAGAATTGTTGGTCTCTCCTCCTCTTTTTTTGAGAGAGTAAGTTTAGCTCAGTGAGATGAGCAGCTGCCTTTAGACCAGCAGGGCCAGGTTCGAATCCTGCTCAGGGCGACATGTTTTTTTTTCACCACCATGCAACTTTTTGCAACTTTTCAGCTTTTTCAGCTTTTCAGCAGACAGCTTCAGCGTTAAGGCATCCACACAGCATTTTCGCAGGAAATGCAAATTTTTCTAGTTATTCTTCTAGTTGCTTCCGTACACTTTTTGGCACTTAACTACTTTCTCAGTTTTCAGCCGATTTTCTCAGTTCAAACTCTATACTGTTCTGCTCTTTCTGCTAATGATGGCTATGACTTTGGTGTTTATTACTGTTATACTTTTTAAAATATTACACTTTTTTCCTTTAATTTGTCCCATTGAAATGAATGGGAAACTTCCACAATTCTGCTAAAACTTGCTTGTCTTTGAAACTTAACTACTTTGTCATACTTCACCTAGAAACTCCATTCAAACTTTAAAATGTTCTCAGATTATTGGCTATTCCTGTCTGATTCAGCTTTTTCAGATCTTCTACCGTTTTAATCTTATCTCTCTTTAAGTTTTCAGTTGCAAAATTGTGATTTTCAGAAAATACATGCGTTGCTATGGTTGCTATGCAATTAAGTCAGAGTGAGTGCTGGTCCGTTCTGAATTTTCTCTTCATGTCTAAACAACTTCTTGCTACTCACTCAATTTCCACTCAACCCCCACAAATTATACATCAAAACGTAGGTATTTTTGCTGGCTTTCAGACAATGTCACTATCTTTATTGTGAGATTTACCGTTTTTCGCAATTTGCCTCGGAGTGACACAAGGTCTCAATACTCCCATTCAAAGTCTATGGGAGGTTTTGAAATTCAGAGCTGAAATTCTGAAACGGGAGGCATTTTCAAATCGCCATATCTCTTTAATAAAGCAAAGTAGGACATGAGGCTTGTGCCAATATATCTTCAGACACTGCTGACACTCACAGTGGAAGCAGTTTTACAATTATCTTACCGTTGAGCAATGAATTACGTTTGTTTGAGGGGTGGAAATCTGTCCTTCTCTCAGTCTCAAACTCTGGAAATGAAGCCGTTTCTTCTCTCGTCAAATCTCCGCGATGGAGGCACAAAGAGCTATCAAAATCGCAGTGAAAGTACACCAAAGTCCGCTGATTCACCCAGTACAAGAATTATGCTGCTAGCCCTCCTAGTTTTTGAGTTACACGACGTTTTGTAACTCCAAAAAACGGCGTTTTTCGCCTCTCACCGCGATCTATTTCTGACTGCCCAAGTATCTGTCTTTCAGACCGCCGCCCCCTTTCCAGGTGGCGCAATTAGTAATGACACGGCTCTGCAGCTCAAAGGTCGTGGGTTCAATCCCACCTTGGTCCACGTTTTTTTTTTTCACTACAAATTTATACACTATCACAGACTTGTAATTTATATTGCTATTTTATTACAATTCTGCAAAGTTTGATGATTTTAGCAGCTTTTCTAATATGGACCTCAGATTCTTGTTAACGCTCCATGGCAGAAACAAGTACACAGCCTGATGAAGCAGACTGAGGCAGTACCTCTGATTGGTGAATTTGAGCAGAACCAGGTTGTTCTTTCATTTCATTTCTTTATTTATTTCACACATGGTTCAACAGTGTTCTTTTCTACATACAGAACCTTCTGCCTCTTTTCAGCAGAAATTCTGCTCATTCACCTCATCTCTTGTGTTGGAGTGCCCTCTTGTGGCGGCTTTTGGGTAGTGCCTTAGTAAACGTGAACACTGCAAAGAAGTGGTATCAGACTGGTTTGTAGTGGAGGAATTTGTTGCCAGTTTCTTTCATCTTTAATCCGTATTCATGTTTAATGTAGTAACTTTGTGGCACAAATACCACAATATGGCAGAAACACTATGTTTTGGCACAAATACTTTGATTTAGTATACTTTAGCTTCTTCACCCCTTTTCAGCAAAATTTTCATTTTTTTCACCCCTTTTCAGCACAAATTCCATTTTTTGAGCTGTTTCAAAAAAAAAACTCTTTTCAGCAGAAACTCTGCTGATTCATCTCTTTTCAGCGCACGTTTCTGCTCCTTTGCCTTTTTTCTGCAGAAATTCTTCTGATTCACCTCTTTTCTGCAAATTTTCAGCCTTTTCACCTCTTATCAGCACAATTCTCAGCAGCTTCTGCTCATTTCAGCAGAATTGTCAGTCTGTCCACCTCTTCTCTGTGAGAATGTGTTTGGGTCAGTGAGATGAGTAGCTGCTTTGAGCCTGGCAGTATATCTGTTATGTTATAGTATTACTACTAAATCACAGTATTTCTGCCAATTCAAGGAGGCTGACTGTTACTAAGTGCATCAGTGTACATAGGTCATCTCTTGTGTTGGAGTGCCCTCTTGTGGCGCCTTTTGGGTAGTGCCTTAGTAAAGTGAACACTGCAAAGAAGTGGTATCAGACTGGTTTGTAGTGGAGGAATTGTTGCCAGTTTCTTTCATCTTTAATCCGTATTCATGTTGTAATGTAGTAGTACCACAATATGGCAGAAACACTATGTTTAGCACAAATACTTTGATTTGGTATACTTTAGCTTCTTCACCCTGTAGGCAAAATTTCATTTTTTCACCCCTTTTCAGCACAAATTCCAGCTTTTTGGCTGTTTTCAGAAAAACAAAACTCTTTTCAGCAGAAACTCTGCTGATTCATCTCTTTTCAGCGCAACTTATTGCTTCTTTACCTCTTTTCTGCAGAAATTCTGCTGATTCACCTCTTTTCTGCAAAATGTTCAGCCTTTCACCTCTTATCAGCACAAATCTCAGCTGTTTTCAGAAAAAAAACTCTTTTGAGCAGAAATTCTGCTGATTCATCTCTTTTAGGCGCAACTTATTGCTTCTTTACCTCTTTTCTGCAGAAATTCTGTTGATTCACCTCTTTTCTGCAAAATTTTCAGCCTTTTCACTTCTTCTGAGCACAGTTCTCAGCAGCTTCTGCTCATTTAGCAAAATTGTCAGTTTCTCCATCTCTTGTTTTTGTGAGAATGAGTTTGGTTCAGTGAGATGAGCAGCTGCCTTGAGACTAGAAGGACCAAGTTCAAATCCCGGTCGTGGCAAAACCTGTTTTCAGTTTTCTCTTTTGTTCTGCCTCTTTTCTGCAGAAATTCTGCTCATTCACCTCATCTCTTGTGTTGGAGTGCCCTCTTGTGGCGCCTTTTGGGTAGTGCCTTAGTAAACGTGAACACTGCAAAGAAGTGGTATCAGACTGGTTTGTAGTGGAGGAATCTGTTGCCAGTTTCTTTCATCTTTAATCCGTATTCATGTTGTAATGTAGTAGTACCACAATATGGCAGAAACACTATGTTTTAGCACAAATACTTTGATTTAGTATACTTTAGCTTCTTCAGCTTCTTCACCCCTTTTCAGCAAAATTTTCATTTTTTTCACCCCTTTTCAGCACAAATTCCAGCTTTTTGGCTGTATTCAGAAAAAAGACAACTCTTTTGAGCAGAAACTCTGCTGATTCATCTCTTTTCAGCGCAAGTTTCTGCTTCTTTGCCTCTTTTATGCAGAAATTCTGCTGATTCACCTCTTTTCTGCAAAATTTTCAGCCTTTTCACCACTTATCAGCACAATTGTCAGCAGCTTCTGCTCATTTCAGCAGAATTGTCCGTCTCTCCACCTCTTCTTTGTAAGAATGACTTTGGCTCAGGGAAATGAATAGCTGCCTTTGAGCAGAAATTCTGCTGATTCATCTCTTTTCAGCGCAACTTATTGCTTCTTTACCTCTTTTCTGCAGAAATTCTGCTGATTCACCTCTTTTCTGCAAAATTTTCAGCCTTTTCACCTCTTCTCAGCACAATTCTCAGCAGCTTCTGCTCATTTAGCAAAATTGTCAGTTTCTCCATCTCTTGTTTTTGAGAGAAAGAGTTTGGTTCAGTGAGATGAGCAGCTGCCTTGAGACGAGAAGGGCCAGGTTCAAATCCCGGTCATGGCAAAACCTGTTTTCATTTTTCTCTTTTGTTCTTTTGTTCTGCCTCTTTTCTGCAGAAATTCTGCTGATTTACCTCTTTTCTGCAAAATTTTCAGCCTTTTCACCCCTTATCAGCACAATTCTCAGCAGCTTCTGCTCATTTTAGCAGAATTGTCGGTCTCTCCTCCTCTTTTTTGAGAGAATGAGTTTAGCTCAGTGAGATGAGTAGCTGCCTTGAGACCAGGAGGGCCAGGTTCAAATCCTGCTCAGGGCAACATGTTTTTTTTTCACCACCATACAACTTTTTGCAACTTTTCATCTTTTTCAGCTTTTCAGCAGACAGCTTCAGCGTTAAGGCATCCACACAGCATTTTCGCAGGAAATGCAAATTTTTCTAGTTGTGTGGATGCCCTAAAGGGCTTCCACACAATTGTTTTCCTGTTTCTCTTTATTGTGTGGATGCCCTAAAGGGCTTCCACACAATTGTTTTCCTGTTTCTCTTTATTCTTTATTATTCCTGTTGCTTCCGTACGTTTTTCGGCACTTAACTACTCTTCCAGTTTTCAGCCGATTTTCTCAGTTCAAACTCTAAACTGTTCTGCTCTTTCTGCTAATTCCAGCTATGACTTTTGGTGTTTATTACTCTTATACTTTTTAAAATATTACACTTTTTTCCTTTAATTTGTCCCATTGAAATGAATGGGAAACTTCCACAATTCTGCTAAAACTTGCTTGTCTTTCAAACTTAACTACTTCTCATGCTTTCACCTAGAAACTCCATTCAAACTTTAAAATGTTCTCAGATTATTGGGCTATTCCTGTCTGATTCAGCTTTTTCAGATCTTCTACCGTTTTAATCTTATCTCTCTTTAAGTTTTCAGTTGCAAAATTGTGATTTTTCAGAAAATACATGCGTTGCTATGGTTGCTATGCAATTAAGTCAGAGTGAGTGCTGGTCCGTTCTGAATTTTCTCTTCATGTCTAAACAACTTCTTGCTACTCACTCAATTTCCACTCAACCCCCACAAATTATACATCAAAACGTAGGTATTTTTGCTGGCTTTCAGACAATGTCACTATCTTTATTGTGAGGTTTACCGTTTTTTCGCAATTTGCCTTGGAGTGACACAAGGTCTGACAAGTCCCCATTCAAAGTCTATGGGGAGGTTTTGAAATTCAGAGCTGAAATTCTGTAACGGGAGGCATTTTCAAATTGCCATATCTCTTTAACAAAGCAAAGTTAGGACATGAGGCTTGTGCCAATATATCTTCAGACACTGCTGACACTCACAGTGGAAGCAGTTTTTACAATTATCTTACCGTTGAGCAATGAATTACGTTTGTTTGAGGGGTGGAAATCTGTCCTCCTCTCAGTTTTCAAACGCCGAAAATGAAGCCGTTTCTTCTCTCGTCATATCTCCGTGATGGAGGCACAAAGAGCTATGAAAATCGCAGTGAAAGTACACCAAAGTTCACTGATTCACCCAGTACAAGAATTATGCTGCTAGCCCTCCTAGTTTTTGAGTTACACGACGTTTTATAACTCCAAAAAACGGCGTTTTTCGCCTCTCACCGCGATCTATTTTCTGACTGCCCAAGTATCTGTCTTTCAGACCGCCGCCCCCTTTCCACGTGGCGCAATCAGTAATGACACGGCTCTGCAGCTCAAAGGTCGTGGGTTCAATCCCACCTTGGTCCATGTTTTTTTATTTTTTCACTACAAATTTATACACTATCACAGACCTGTAATTTATATTGCTAATTTATTACAATTCTGCAAAGTTTTATGATTTTAGCAGCTTTTCTAATATGGACCTCAGATTCTTGTTAACGCTCCATGGCAGAAACAAGTACACAGCCTGATGAAGCAGACTGAGGCAGTACCTCTGATTGGTGAATTTGAGCAGAACCAGGTTGTTCTTTCATTTCATTTCTTTATTTATTTCACACATGGTTCAACAGTGTTTCTTTTTCTACATACAGAACCTTCTGCCTCTTTTCAGCAGAAATTATGCTCATCTCTTGTGTTGGAGTGCCCTCTTGTGGCGCCTTTTGGGTAGTGCCATAGTAAACGTGAACACTGCAAAGAAGTGGTATCAGACTGCTTTGTAGTGGAGGAATTTGTTGCTGCCAGTTTCTTTCATCTTTACTCCGTATTCATGTTGTAATGTAGTAGTACCACAATATGGCATAAACACTATGTTTTGGCACAAATACTTTGATTTAGTATACTTTAGCTTCTTCATCTTCTTCACCCCTTTTCAGCAAAATTTTCATTTTTTTCACCCCTTTTCAGCACAAATTCCAGCTTTTTTGGCTGTATTCAGAAAAAAGACAACTCTTTTGAGCAGAAACTCTGCTGATTCATCTCTTTTCAGCGCAAGTTTCTGCTTCTTTGCCTTTTCTGCAGAAATTCTGCTGATTCACCTCTTTTCTGCAAAATTTTCAGCCTTTTCACCTCTTATCAGCACAATTGTCAGCAGCTTCTGCTCATTTCAGCAGAATTGTCCGTCTCTCCACCTCTTCTTTGTACGAATGACTTTGGCTCAGGGAAATGAATAGCCGCCTTTGAGCAGAAATTCTGCTGATTCATCTCTTTTCAGCGCAACTTATTGCTTCTTTGCCTCTTTTCTGCAGAAATTCTGCTGATTCACCTCTTTTCTGCAAAATTTTCAGCCTTTTCACCTCTTCTCAGCACAATTCTCAGCAGCTTCTGCTCATTTCAGCAAAATTGTCAGTCTCTCCACCTATTACTTGTCAGAATGACTTTGGCTCAGTGAAGTGAATAGCCGCCTTCAGACCAGGAGGGCCAGGTTCGAATCCTGCTCAGGGCGGCATTTTTTTTTTTCACCACCATACAACTTTTTGCAACTTTTCATCGTTTTCAGCTTTTCAGCAGACAGCTTCAGCGTTAAGGCATCCACACAGCATTTTCGCAGGAAATGCAAATTTTTCTAGTTGTGTGGATGCCCTAAAGGGCTTCCACACTATTGTTTTCCTGTTTCTCTTTCTTCTTTATTATTATTCCCCTAGTTGCTTCCGTACACTTTTTGGCACTTATCTACTCCCTCAGTTTTCAGCCGATTTTCTCCGTTCAAACTCTAAACTGTTCTGCTCTTTCTGCTAATGCCGGCTATGACTTTTGGTGTTTATTACTGTTATACTTTTTAAAATATTACACTTTTTTCCTTTAATTTGTCCCATTGAAATGAATGGGAAACTTCCACAATTCTGCTAAAACTTGCTTGTCTTTGAAACTTAACTACTTTGTCATACTTTCACCTAGAAACTCCATTCAAACTTTAAAATGTTCTCAGATTATTGGGCTATTCCTGTCTGATTCAGCTTTTTCAGATCTTCTACCGTTTTAATCTTCTACCTCTTTAAGTTTTCAGTTGCAAAATTGTGATTTTTCAGAAAATACATGCGTTGCTATGGTTGCTATGCAATTAAGTCAGAGTGAGTGCTGGTCCGTTCTGAATTTTCTCTTCATGTCTAAACAACTTCTTGCTACTCACTCAATTTCCACTCAACTCCCACAAATTATACATCAAAACGTAGGTATTTTTGCTGGCTTTCAGACAATGTCACTATCTTTATTGTGAGATTTACCGTTTTTTCGCAATTTGCCTCGGAGTGACACAAGGTCTCAATACTCCCCATTCAAAGTCTATGGGGAGGTTTTGAAATTCAGAGCTGAAATTCTGTAACGGGAGGCATTTTAAAATCGCCATATCTCTTTAACAAAGCAAAGTTAGGACATGAGGCTTGTGCCAATATATCTTCAGACACTGCTGACACTCACAGTGGAAGCAGTTTTTACAATTATCTTACCGTTGAGCAATGAATTACGTTTGTTTGAGGGGTGGAAATCTGTCCTTCTCTCAGTCTTCAAACTCTGGAAATGAAGCCGTTTCTTCTCTCGTCATATCTCCGCGACGGAGGTAGAACGAGCTATGAAAATCGCAGTCAAAATACACCAAAGTCCGCTGATTCACCCAGTCCAAGAATTATGCTGCTAGCCCTCCTAGTTTTTGAGTTACACGACGTTTTGTAACTCCAAAAAACGGCGTTTTTCGCCTCTCACCGCGATCTATTTCTGACTGCCCAAGTATCTGTCTTTCAGACCGCCGGCCACTTTCCAGGTGGCGCAATCAGTAATGACATGGCTCTGCAGCTCAAAGGTCGTGGGTTCAATCCCACCTTGGTCCACGTTTTTTTTTTTTTTCACTACGAATTTATACACTATCACAGACCTGTAATTTATATTGCTAATTTATTACAATTCTGCAAAGTTTTATGATTTTAGCAGCTTTTCTAATTTGACCTCAGATTCCTCTTTAACGCTCCATGGCAGAAACAAGTACACAGCCTGATGAAGCAGACAGAAGCAGTACCTCTGATTGGTGAAATTGAGCAGAACCAGGTTCAGGTTGTTCTGCCTCTTTTCAGCAGAAAGTTTGTGTTTTCACCTCTTATCAGCACAAATGTCAGCCACTTCTGATGTTTTTATCAGAATTTTCAGCTTTTTCACCTTTTTTCAGTTATGTGAGAACCAGTTTGGCTCAATGAGTAGCTGACAATTTTCAGCCTGTTCTGCTCTTTCAGAAGAATTTCAGCTTTTTCACCTCTTTTCACAACAATTCAGCTTCTTCGCCCCCCCCACATATTTTTTCTCATCATATCTCTTGGTGGGACAAGAACTGCTTTGGCTCAGTGAGATGAGCAGCTACTGTGATTGCTTCTTTCCGTCTTTTCAGCAGAAATTCTGCTGATTTACCTCTTTTCAGCGCAATGTTCTTCTTCTTTCCATCTTTTCTGCAGAAATTCTGCTGATTCACCTCTTTTCTGCAAATTTTTCAGCTTTTCACATCTTCTCAGCACAGAACTCAGCAGCTTCTGCTCATTTACCAAAATTGTCAGTTTCTCCGTCCCTTGTGTTTGTCGGAACAAGTTTAGTTCAGTGAGATGAGTAGCTTCCTTGAGACCAGAAGGACCAGGTTCAAATCCTGGTCATGGGATTTGAACACCTGTTTTCAGCACAAATCTCAACTTTTTAGCTGTTTTAAGCAGAAACCTGTTTTACGCAGAGAAACTTTTTTAACTAAGTTTCAGCTTTTTCACCCCTTTTCAGCAAAATTTTCAGTTTCCCAGCTTTTTCAGCTATTTTCAGCAAAAACATCTTTTCAGCAGAATTCTGAAAAGAGTTCTGCAGAACACTTTTCAGCAGAAATTCTGCTGATTGAACTGTTTTCAGCAGAATTTTCACCTTTTTTCAGCCCAAATTCTGCTTCTTCACCTCTTCTGCAAAATTTTCAGCCTTTTCACCTCTTATTAGCACAAATCTCAGCTGTTTTCAGGAAAAACTCTTTTAAGCAGAAATTCTGCTGATTCATCTCTTTTCAGCGCAACTTTCTGCTTCTTAAACTCTTTTGAGCAGAAATTCTGCTGATTCATCTCTTTTCAGCGCAAGTTTTTGCTTCTTTACCTCTTTTCAGCAGAAATTCTGCTGATTCACCTCTTTTCTGCAAAATTTTCAGCCTTTTCTCCTCTTACCAGCACAATTCTCAGCAGCTTCTGCTCATTTCAGCAAAATTGTCCGTCTCTCCATCTCTTTCCTTGTGAGAATGAGTTTGAGTAATTGAGAGTGACTTTGGCTTAGTGAGATGAGTAGCCACCTTGAGACTAAGAGGGCGGGGTTCGAATCCTGCTCAAGGCAACATTTTTTTTTCACCACCATACAACTTTTTGCAACTTTTCATCTTTTTCAGCTTTTCAGCAGACAGCTTCAGCATTAAGGCATCCACACAGCATTTTCGCAGGAAATGCAAATTTTTCTAGTTGTGTGGATGCCCTAAAGGCTTCCACACTATTGTTCCTGTTTCTCTTATTTTATTGTGGATGCCCTAAAGGGCTTCCACACTATTGTTTTCCTGTTTCTCTTTATTCTTTATTATTCTTCTAGTTGCTTCCGTACACTTTTTGGCACTTAACTACTTCCACAGTTTTCTGCCGATTTTCTCAGTTCAAACTCTATACTGTTCTGCTCTTTCTGCTCTTTCCGGCAATGACTTTTGGTGTTATTACTGTTATACTTTTTAAAATATTACACTTTTTTCCTTTAATTTGTCCCATTGAAATGAATGGGAAACTTCCACAATTCTGCTAAAACTTGCTTGTCTTTGAAACTTAACTACTTTGTCATACTTTCACCTAGAAACTCCATTCAAACTTTAAAATGTTCTCAGATTATTGGGCTATTCCTGTCTGATTCAGCTTTTTCAGATCTTCTACCATTTTAATTTTATACCTCTTTAAGTTTTCAGTTGCAAAATTGTGATTTTTCAGAAAATACATGCGTTGCTATGGTTGCTATGCAATTAACTCAGAGTGTGCACTCGTCCTTTCTGAATTTTCTCTTCATGTCTGAACAACTTCTTGCTACTCGCTCAATTTCCACTCAACCCCCACAAATTATACATCAAAACGTAGGTATTTCTGTTGGCTTTCAGAAAATGTCACTATCATTGTTGTGGGACTTATAGACTTTTTGCAGATCTCCTCAGAGTAACATAAAGTCTCAAAACTCTCCATAGAAACTCAATGGAGAGTTTCTTCAAAATCAGCGCTGGAATTCTCTAATGAGAGGCATTTTCAAATCGTCATATCTCCTTAACGAAACAAAGTTGAGACATGACGCTTGTGCCAATATATCTTCAGACGTCACTGATGCTCACAATTCAAGAATTTTTTCCTCACCTATTACCGTTTGGCCATGAATTACACTTGTTTGAGGATAGGAAATTTGTCCCTCGCTCAGATTTCTTCAGATTTCAAACTCTGGAAATGAGGCACTTTTTTCTCTCATCATATCTTTTTGATGGATTTCCACAGAGACCTGAAAATTCCCATGACTGTTCACCAAAGCCTGCTGTTTCTTACGGTGAAAGAATGATTTTGATGCTCCATATAGATTTAGAGTTACAAAACATTGTTTGAGGGCAAGTCAAGGCAGTTTTGCTTTGCCTCTACTCAGTTACAGTGTATTACAAGTCATATATCTTTAATAATTTATATTTTATCTCTGATTTATGAAGACCTGCAGATTCCCCCATCTCTTCTGAACAAATCGGTGTCAGAATGAGCATTCTAGCCCCTACGGTTAGGAAATTATGGCCATTTGTTCGAGGGGAATCCTGAATGTGAGAAATATACTGCAGAAAACTCACACCTCTCTCTGTGTCTGTGTGTGTAAGTGCTGATTACAGCAGGTGCAGCCAATTTAGCTGACTTAGATATACCAAACCCAGACTCTCAACAGCCTCTGCACACTTTGCTCTCTGTGTATGTGTGTGTGTATATCAATATTTCTCCCATGTTAAAGTATTACTCCTCCATAATAGTATTTGTGCTACATCAAAGTACTTCTACTACATCTTAGTACTTCTGCTCAATCATAGTATTTCTGCTAAATCATAGTATTTTTGAAAAATCATGGTATTTGTGCCAAATCATGGTTTGGGGGCAGAACCATAATATTTATTTTATGTTATGAGATTACTACTAAGTGCAGGAATGTCTGTTATGTTATAGTTTATGTGCTGAATATAGTATATCTGCCAAATCATAGTATTTATCCCAAATCATAGTATTTATGCAAAATTACAGTATTTCTGCCAAAAAGCAGAAATAGTACCTTTTAGCAGAAATTTCTGTGAAAAGATATTATTTATGTTAAAACATAGTATTTCTGCTAAATCATAGTATTTCTGCCAAATCATAGTATTTGTACTTATTCATAGTACTTGTGCCAAATCATAGTATTTGTACCCAATCATAGTATTTCTGCAATATGATCGTATTTGTGCCAAATCATGGTATCTTTTTGCCAAATCATGGTATTTGTGCCAAATCATGTTATTTGTGGCCAGTTAAAATTTCTGTTATATTAGTGTTACTACTAAGTCATAGAATTTCTGTTATGTTATAGTATATCTGCTGATTATGGTATATGTGCCAAATAATAGTATTTATAGCAAATAATAGTATTACTGCCCAAACATAGTATTTCTTGTAGTA
Organism: Oreochromis niloticus; assembly: GCF_001858045.2. Classification (NCBI taxonomy): domain Eukaryota; kingdom Metazoa; phylum Chordata; class Actinopteri; order Cichliformes; family Cichlidae; genus Oreochromis; species Oreochromis niloticus. Next base: position 696 of record NW_020327344.1, on the reverse strand, counting down.
TTTGTAGTAGTAGTTGTTGTAGTATTTGTGCAAAAACATAGAATTTCTGCAAAATCATAGTATATCTGTTATGTTATAGTATTACTACCAAATCATAGTATTCCAAATCATAGTATTACTGCAATTCCATAGTATTTGAGCGAAATCGTACTATTTGTGAAAAAACATACTATGTCTGCAAAATCACATTATATCTGCTATGTTATACTATTACTACTAAGTCACAGTATTTCTGCCAATTCGTAGTATTCGTACTAAATCATACTACTTGTGCCAAATCATAGTATTGAAATCAAAATATAGTATTTGTACCAAAGCATTGTATTTGTACGAAGTACAGTATTTCTGCCAAATCATAGAATTACTGCAATTTCATAGTATTTTGAGGAATCCCTTTTGTTATAGTATTACTTCTAAGTCGTAGTATTTCTGCTTTGTCATAGTATTTGTACTGAAACATAGTATTTCTGCCAAATCATAGTTTTACTGCTATTTCATAGTGTTTGAGTGAAATTACAGTGTTTCTGCAAAAACATTGTATTCTGCTAAATCATAGTATTTCTGTTATCTTAAAGTACTTGCACTCAATTATAGTATTTGTGCCAAAGTGTAGTATTTCTGCCAAATCATATTATCTCTGCTAAATCATAGTGTCTGCCAAATCATAATATTTGTGCCTAAACGCAGCATTTGACC
>NW_020327343.1:0-44390 GCF_001858045.2 Oreochromis niloticus | reverse complement strand
TTATGTGTGCCTATGCCGCTGCTAATCACTGTAGTTTGCCATTCATACGGCTACAGAGAGCAAAAACTCAGAAGAGCAGCCATTCTCCACCATGAACTATGTAAAAACAAACACCGCTCACGCTTCACAGATGACAGCTACAGTTTTGTGTAAAGATGAATTACTTCGTACAGCGCGATTTGCAGATGCTGTGCACACAGGTTCATGAGCAAAGTCCATTGTACCACGGCAGACCCGACAATGTTTGCATGAACACGCTTTGAAGCATTACATTATGGACCACTTTTCACACATGCATTCACTTTTGTTTTGTTATTTTACACAGGTTCTGAATTATGAACAATGGTCTACAGCCAATCTGTGTATTATTATACAAACTTTGTTTGAGATTCATATAACTATTAATAAAAGCTAAATATTTTATATGAGAGTAAGAAAGAAAAGTATATTTGTGTCCACCTTTCTCTGTTAATGCCCTAGCTGCCCTGCACAGTTACCAGCTGTCAGCTACACAAAAAGGAGCTTGGTCTTTGTCTCTCAGAAACAACTCATAACTTCCTTCAACTCATTCATGTCACCTAAAGTGTAAACTGTTTCTCCATCACCAGTTCAGCTCTGATGATCAGTAAGGACATCTCTGATTTCATCTTCATGCTCCAGCAAACATCAGCTGATACTAGAAATAAATCAAAGAATTCTAACAACAGCTGATCAAGCTTAAACGTGCTGCTGTTGTTTAGTGCGATAAATAAGAGCGAACAGCCGATCATTGATCAGTTTCATGATTGACGTTTCAACACGCGAGAGAATGACAGGGGAGGCTTCGTAACGACAGAATAAATCATAATGTTTTCTCTGAATGTGGGACGATTCCGTTTTTACGGCACGGCAACTCTATGAACTAACCCTAATGAATAAAATAAAGTCCAACGTCAGTAACTTAGTGCGCACACAGCTGTATATAAACTCCCGTGGCAGTACGATTGTAAAAGGTCAACGAAAATAAATTACACCTAAACTCGGTTTATATCTGACCCAAATAGAGAGCGACGGGTGCTGACACGAGTTTCACCCGCCTCAATATAAGCCAAGCCTGGGTGCTTTTTCACGAAGGGTTGCTAGCGGCGCGAGCTAACTATGCTAGCGGCGCTAGCTAGCTAGCCGGCTATCAGCAACACATAAGAGAACTGCTGCTAAACAAACTACACCTAAACTCGGTTTATATCTGACCCAAATAGAGAGCGACCGGGTGCTGACACGAGTTTCACCCGCCTCAATATAAGCCAAGCCTGGGTGCTTTTTCACGAAGGGTTGCTAGCGGCGCGAGCTAACTATGCTAGCGGCGCTAGCTAGCTAGCCGGCTATCAGCAACACATAAGAGAACTGCTGCTAAACAAACTACACCTAAACTCGGTTTATATCTGACCCAAATAGAGTGCAGGTCATAACTTCTTACCTGAAATTCAGTTCACCTCACGCTCCTGCCTTCGCTTTCCCTGATCCATGATTGACCACCGCGTTAGCAATCGCCTGCCCGGCCTCATATGTCTCGTTGGCGGCATGTCCTTTCTGTCACACACCGGTGGATAGCTGCCCTCTGTTGTAGCTCCACCACCAAACAACTCAGTTATTTTTTCCACATCCAGCTGTAACTCCGATTCTATGCGGCATTTGCGAGAGACCGGGGAGGTGAAACGACAGACAGAGTCCCCTCGCTATCCATTTGCAGCCAAGTGCGGCAGCTAGCTAGGTAGCCGGCTAGCTGTCAGGCAGGACCGACGTAGTCAGAGCACTGTCGCTAAATATGGGATGTCTTGATAAAACAAGCAGATATTTGAAGTTTACACACCTACATTCTCGCCTGAAATAATCTTAAAAGCTTATTTTGTGACCTAGAACACGAATAAAAGACATATAAAACGAAGTGGTGGCTGCCATTGTTCACTCTGTAGAGGCGTGCTATGAATTGTGGGATATTGAGTTTTCCACCAAGCATTACCGTAACTTTTGAATGATTTGCACAACCTTAAAAATTCCAATGGCTCCTGAAAGCAGCGACGCTGTGCGCACCGTTGAAATTGTCATCATTACGGTAATCCAAATAAGGGTAGACAGGCTGTACCACTCCCGGCATACACTAGAGAGAGCCAACACACCACAAATGAAGTCTGTTTATTTGGCGCCAAAAGATGAATTGGCCTAAATTTGCACTAAAATATAATATTAAAAACTATAAAAGTTATGAACACCAAAAGTCATGACATAATAGTCCAGCTCCAGCCGCACAAAATGATCTAACATATGTAACCCTAATGTCAAAACTGTTCGGCAGAGGAGCGCGGGAAAATTTTCACTAAAATATTAATATTTAAAAAACTATAAAATTCATAAAGACCAAAAGTCATAGCACACCATTCCAGATCCGGCCACACAAATGAGGTAACATATATGAAGCTTGTCTCAAAACTGCGGGGCGAGATTCGCTGCAAAATTTCAGGCGGAAACTGGAGAATAATAATAACTAGAAAGCGAAAATTTCAGAAGAAATTTTATGTGTGCCTATGCCGCTGCTAATCACTGTAGTTGCCATTCATACGGCTACAGACAGCAAAACTCAGAAGAGCAGCCATTCTCCACCATGAACTATGGTAAAAACAAACACCGCTCACGCTTCACAGATGACAGCTTACAGTTTGTGTAAAGATGAAGTTACTTCGTACAGCGCGATTTGCAGACGCTGTGCACACAGGTTCATGAGCAGAAGTCCCATTGTACCACGGCAGACCCGACAATGTTTGCATGAACACGCTTTGAAGCATTACATTATAGACCACTTTTCACACATGCATTCACTTTTTGTTTTTTGTTATTTCTACACAGTGTTCTGAATTATGAACAATGGTCTACAGCCAATCTTGTGTATTATTATACAAACTTTGGTTGTGAGATTCAGATAACTATTTAATAAAGCTAAATATTTTATATGAGAGTAAGAAAGAAAAGTATATCTTTATGTCCACCTTTCTCTGTTAATGCCCTACCTGGCCCCCTGGCAAAAGCTTTGCTAGATCCGCCCCTGCACAGTTACCAGCTGTCAGCTACACAAAAAAAGGAGCTTGGTGTTTACAGGGAGTGCAGAATTATTAGGCAAATCAGTATTTTGTCCACATCATCCTCTTCATGCATGTTGTCTTACTCCAAGCTGTATAGGCTCGAAAGCCTACTACCAATTAAGCATATTAGGTGATGTGCATCTCTGTAATGAGAAGGGGTGTGGTCTAATGACATCAACACCCTATATCAGGTGTGCATAATTATTAGGCAACCTCCTTTCCTTTGGCAAAATGGGTCAAAAGAAGGACTTGACAGGCTCAGAAAAGTCAAAAATAGTGAGATATCTTGCAGAGGGATGCAGCAGTCTTAAAATTGCAAAGCTTCTGAAGCGTGATCATCGAACAATCAAGCGTTTCATTCAAAATAGTCAACAGGGTCGCAAGAAGCGTGTGGAAAAACCAAGGCGCAAAATAACTGCCCATGAACTGAGAAAAGTCAAGCGTGCAGCTGCCAAGATGCCACTTGCCACCAGTTTGGCCATATTTCAGAGCTGCAACATCACTGGAGTGCCCAAAAGCACAAGGTGTGCAATACTCAGAGACACGGCCAAGGTAAGAAAGGCTGAAAGACGACCACCACTGAACAAGACACACAAGCTGAAACGTCAAGACTGGGCCAAGAAATATCTCAAGACTGATTTTTCTAAGGTTTTATGGACTGATGAAATGAGAGTGAGTCTTGATGGGCCAGATGGATGGGCCCGTGGCTGGATTGGTAAAGGGCAGAGAGCTCCAGTCCGACTTAGACGCCAGCAAGGTGGAGGTGGAGTACTGGTTTGGGCTGGTATCATCAAAGATGAGCTTGTGGGGCCTTTTCGGGTTGAGGATGGAGTCAAGCTCAACTCCCAGTCCTACTGCCAGTTTCTGGAAGACACCTTCTTCAAGCAGTGGTACAGGAAGAAGTCTGCATCCTTCAAGAAAAACATGATTTTCATGCAGGACAATGCTCCATCACACGCGTCCAAGTACTCCACAGCGTGGCTGGCAAGAAAGGGTATAAAAGAAGGAAAAACTAATGACATGGCCTCCTTGTTCACCTGATCTGAACCCCATTGAGAACCTGTGGTCCATCATCAAATGTGAGATTTACAAGGAGGGAAAACAGTACACCTCTCTGAACAGTGTCTGGGAGGCTGTGGTTGCTGCTGCATGCAATGTTGATGGTGAACAGATCAAAACACTGACAGAATCCATGGATGGCAGGCTTTTGAGCGTCCTTGCAAAGAAAGGTGGCTATATTGGTCGCTGATTTGTTTTTGTTTTGTTTTTGAATGTCAGAAATGTATATTTGTGAATGTGGAGATGTTATATTGGTTTCACTGGTAAAAATAAATCATTGAAATGGGTATATATTTGTTTTTTGTTAAGTTGCCTAATAATTATGCACAGTAATAGTCACCTGCACACACAGATATCCCCCTAAAATAGCTAAAACTATAAACTACTTCCAAAAACATTCAGCTTTGATATTAATGAGTTTTTTGGGTTCATTGAGAACATGGTTGTTGTTCAATAATAAAATTATTCCTCAAAAATACAACTTGCCTAATAATTCTGCACTCCCTGTATGAGAGTAAGAAAGAAAAGTATATCTTTGTGTCCACCTTTCTCTGTTAATGCCCTACCTGGCCCCCTGGCAAAAGCTTTGCTAGATCCGCCCCTGCACAGTTACCAGCTGTCAGCTAAATAAAAAAAGGAGCTTGGTGTTTATTTCTCTCAGAAACAGTTCATAACTTCCCTTCAACTCATTCATGTCACCTAAGGGTAAACCTGTTTCTCCATCACCTGTTCAGCTCTGATGATTCAGTAAGGATATCTGGTTTGGAACAGCCGTTTTTACAGCTGTGGCTGCAGCAAACATCAGCTGATACTAGAAATTAAAAGCAAATGAATTCTAACAACAGCTGATCAAGCTTAAACGTGCTGCTGTTGTTTAGCGCGATAAACAAACAAGAGAGAAAAGCCGATCATTGATCAGTTTCATGACTGAAGTTTCAACAGGCGAGAGAATGACAGGGGAGGCTTCGTAACGACAGAATAAATCGTAATATTTTCTCTGAATGTGGCACGATTCCGTTTGTACGGCAACTCTACGAACTAACCATTATGAATAAAATAAAGTCCAACGTCAGTAACTTAGCGCGCACACAGCTGTATATAAACTCCCGTCGTGCTAGCTAGCACGCAGTACGATTGTAAAAAGTCAGCACAACGAAAATAAACTACACCTAAACTCTGTTTATATCTGACCCAAATAGAGTGCAGTTCATAACTTCTTACCTGAAATTCAGTTCACCTCACGCTCCTGCCTTCGCTTTCCCTGATCCATGATTGACCACCGCGTTAGCAATCGCCTGCCCGGCCTCATATGTCTCGTTGGCGGCATGTCCTTTCTGTCACACACCGGTGGGTAGCTGCCCTCTGTTGTAGCTCCACCACCAAACAACTCAGTTATTTTTTCCACATCCAGCTGTAACTCCGATTCTATGCGAGCATTTGCGAGAGACCAGGGAGGTGAAACGACAGAGAGAGTCCCTCGCTATCCATTTGCAGCCAAGTGCGGCAGCTAGCTAGGTAGCCAGCTAGGTAGCCGGCTAGCTGTCAGGCAGGACCGACGTAGTCAGAGCACTGTCGCTAAATATGGGATGTCTTGATAAAACAAGCAGATATTTGAAGTTTACACACCTACATTCTCGCCTGAAAATATCTTAAAAGCTTATTTTGTGACCTAGAAACACGAATAAAAGACATATAAAACGAAGTGGTGGCCGCCATTGTTCACTCTGTAGAGGCGTGCTATGAATTGTGGGATATTGAGTTTTCCACCAAGCATTACCGTAACTTTTGAATGATTTGCGCAACCTTAAAAATTCCAAGGGCTCCTGAAAGCAGCGACGCTGTGCGCACCGTTGAAATTGTCATCATTACGGTAATCCAAATAAGGGTACACAGGCTGTACCACTCCCGGCATACCACTAGAGAGAGCCAAGACACCACAAATGAAGTCTGTTTATTTGGCGCCAAAAGATGAATTGGCCTAAATTTGCACTAAAATATTAATATTTAAAAAACTATAAAAGTTATAAACACCAAAAGTCATAACATAATAGTCCAGCTCCAGCCGCACAAAATGATCTAACATATGTAACCCTAATGTCAAAACTGTTTGGCAGAGGAGCGCGGGAAAATTTTCACTAAAATATTAATATTTAAAAAACTATAAAATTCATAAACACCAAAAGTCATAGCACACCATTCCAGATCCGGCCGCACAAAATGAGGTAACATATATGAAGCTTGTCTGAAAACTGCGAGGCGAGATTCGCTGCAAATTTCAGGCGGAAACTGGAGAATAATAATAATAACTAGAAAGCGAAAATTTCAGAAGAAATTTTATGTGTGCCTATGCCGCTGCTAATCACTGTAGTTGCCATTCATACGGCTACAGACAGCAAAACTCAGAAGAGCAGCCATTCTCCACCATGAACTATGGTAAAAACAAACACCGCTCACGCTTCACAGATGACAGCTTACAGTTTTGTGTAAAGATGAAGTTACTTCGTACAGCGCCGATTTGCAGACGCTGTGCACACAGGTTCATGAGCAGAAGTCCCATTGTACCACGGCAGACCCGACAATGTTTGCATGAACACGCTTTGAAGCATTACGTTATGGACCACTTTTCACACATGCATTCACTTTTTGTTTTTTGTTATTTTTACACAGTGTTCTGAATGATGAACAATGGTCTACAGCCAATCTTGTGTATTATTATACAAACTTTGGTTGTAAGATTCAGATAAGTATTTAATAAAAGCTAAATATTTTATATGAGAGTAAGAAAGAAAAGTATATCTTTATGTCCACCTTTCTCTGTTAATGCCCTACCTGGCCCCCTGGCAAAAGCTTTGCTAGATCCGCCCCTGCACAGTTACCAGCTGTCAGCTACACAAAAAAAGGAGCTTGGTGTTTACAGGGAGTGCAGAATTATTAGGCAAATGAGTATTTTGTCCACATCATCCTCTTCATGCATGTTGTCTTACTCCAAGCTGTATAGGCTCGAAAGTCTACTACCAATTAAGCATATTAGGTGATGTGCATCTCTGTAATGAGAAGGGGTGTGGTCTAATGACATCAACACCCTATATCAGGTGTGCATAATTATTAGGCAACTTCCTTTCCTTTGGCAAAATGGGTCAAAAGAAGGACTTGACAGGCTCAGAAAAGTCAAAAATAGTGAGATATCTTGCAGAGGGATGCAGCAGTCTTAAAATTGCAAAGCTTCTGAAGCGTGATCATCGAACAATCAAGCGTTTCATTCAAAATAGTCAACAGGGTCGCAAGAAGCGTGTGGAAAAACCAAGGCGCAAAATAACTGCCCATGAACTGAGAAAAGTCAAGCGTGCAGCTGCCAAGATGCCACTTGCCACCAGTTTGGCCATATTTCAGAGCTGCAACATCACTGGAGTGCCCAAAAGCACAAGGTGTGCAATACTCAGAGACATGGCCAAGGTAAGAAAGGCTGAAAGACGACCACCACTGAACAAGACACACAAGCTGAAACGTCAAGACTGGGCCAAGAAATATCTCAAGACTGATTTTTCTAAGGTTTTATGGACTGATGAAATGAGAGTGAGTCTTGATGGGCCAGATGGATGGGCCCGTGGCTGGATTGGTAAAGGGCAGAGAGCTCCAGTCCCACTCAGACGCCAGCAAGGTGGAGGTGGAGTACTGGTTTGGGCTGGTATCATCAAAGGTGAGCTTGTGGGGCCTTTTCGGGTTGAGGATGGCGTCAAGCTCAACTCCCAGTCCTACTGCAAGTTTCTGGAAGACACCTTCTTCAAGCAGTGGTACAGGAAGAAGTCTGCATCCTTCAAGAAAAACATGATTTTCATGCAGGACAATGCTCCATCACACGCGTCCAAGTACTCCACAGCGTGGCTGGCAAGAAAGGGTTTAAAAGAAGAAAAACTAATGACATGGCCTCCTTGTTCACCTGATCTGAACCCCATTGAGAACCTGTGGTCCATCATCAAATGTGAGATTTACAAGGAGGGAAAACAGTACACCTCTCTGAACAGTGTCTGGGAGGCTGTGGTTGCTGCTGCACGCAATGTTGATGGTGAACAGATCAAAACACTGACAGAATCCATGGATGGCAGGCTTTTGAGTGTCCTTGCAAAGAAAGGTGGCTATATTGGTCGCTGATTTGTTTTTGTTTTGTTTTTGAATGTCAGAAATGTATATTTGTGAATGTGGAGATGTTATATTGGTTTCACTGGTAAAAATAAATAATTGAAATGGGTATATATTTGTTTTTTGTTAAGTTGCCTAATAATTATGCACAGTAATAGTCACCTGCACACACAGATATCCCCCTAAAATAGCTAAAACTAAACACAAACTAAAAACTACTTCCGAAAACATTCAGCTTTGATATTAATGTGTTTTTTGGGTTCATTGAGAACATGGTTGTTGTTCAATAATAAAATTATTCCTCAAAAATACAACTTGCCTAATAATTCTGCACTCCCTGTATGAGAGTAAGAAAGAAAAGTATATCTTTGTGTCCACCTTTCTCTGTTAATGCCCTACCTGGCCCCCTGGCAAAAGCTTTGCTAGATCCGCCCCTGCACAGTTACCAGCTGTCAGCTAAATAAAAAAGGAGCTTGGTGTTTATTTCTCTCAGAAACAGTTCATAACTTCCCTTCAACTCATTCATGTCACCTAAAAAAAAGGTAAACCTGTTTCTCCATCACCAGTTCAGCTCTGATGATTCAGTAAGGTCATCTCCTGGTTTCGACCAGCCGCTTCTACAGCTGTGGCTCCAGCAAACATCAGCTGATACTAGAAATTAAAATCAAATGAATTCTAACAACAGCTGATCAAGCTTAAACGTGCTGCTGTTGTTTAGCGCGATAAACAAACAAGAGAGAAAAGCCGATCATTGATCAGTTTCATGACTGAAGTTTGAACAGGCGAGAGAATGACAGGGGAGGCTGTCATAAAGTTCAACATCAGTAACTTAGCGGGCACACAGCTGTATAGAAACTCCATCGTGCTAGCTACCACGCAGTACGAGTTATTATAACTGATTGTAAAAAGTCAGCACAACGAAAATAAACTACACCTAAACTCGGTTTATATCTGACCCAAATAGAGTGCAGGTCATAACTTCTTACCTGAAATTCAGTTCACCTCACGCTCCGACCGGCAGCCGCCTGCTTCTCCTGCCTTCGGTTTCCCTGATCCACGATCTACCACCGGTCGATCGGCGGTCGCCTCGCCGCCTCGTTCCCCGCATGTTCTTTCTGACACACACCGGTGGATAGCTGCCCTCGGTTGTAGCTCCGCGTCAGCGACTACCAAACAACTCAGTTATTTTTTCCACATCGACCAGCATCTGGACAATCCACCGCCTTTCACTGTTTGTACCGTTACTAAAAAAAAACCCTCATCGGCTCATAAAAACGAAAAATAAGTCCAGCTATGACCCTGAGTCAAAAAGACAGCCAGCTCGGGTTAGCTAGCTACCTGTCTAGCTCTTTGCAGGCACCGAAAACATCAGAGCTAATATGGGATGTCTTGGTAACACGAGCAGATATTTGAAGTTTACATCTGGCCAATCCACCACCTTTCACTGTTTATACCGTTACTAAAATGAATAAATAAATAAATCATCGGTCCATATAAACGAAAAATAAGTCCAGCTAAAACACATACTGTCGGCGAGCGACCGGGTGCTGACACGAGTTTCACCCGCCTCAATATAAGCCAAGCCTGGGTGCTTTTTCACGAAGGGTCGCTAGCGGTGCTAGCTAACTATGCTAGCGGCGCTAGCTAGCTAGCCGGCTATCAGCAACACATAAGAGAACTGCTGCTAAATAAACTACACCTAAACTCGGTTTATATCTGACCCAAATAGAGTGCAGGTCATAACTTCTTACCTGAAATTCAGTTCACCTCACGCTCCTGCCTTCGCTTTCCCTGATCCACGATTGACCTCCGTGTTAGCAAACACCGGTCGATCAGCGGTCGCGGCATGTCCTTTCTGTCATACACCGGTGGATAGCTGCCCACTGTTGTAGCTCCGCGTTATAGCACCACCAAACAACTCAGTTATTTTTTCCACATCCAGCTGTAACTCCGATTCTATGCGAGCATTTGCGAGAGACCGGGGAGGTGAAACGACAGAGAGAGTCCCCTCGCTATCCATTTGCAGCCAAGTGCGGCAGCTAGCTAGGTAGCCGGCTAGCTGTCAGGCAGGACCGACGTCGTCAGAGCACTGTCGCTAAATATGGGATGTCTTGATAAAACAAGCAGATATTTGAAGTTTACACACCTACATTCTCGCCTGAAAATATCTTAAAAGTTTATTTTGTGACCTAGAAACACGAATAAAAGACATATAAAACGAAGTGGTGGCCGCCATTGTTCACTCTGTAGAGGCGTGCTATGAATTGTGGGATATGGAGTTTTCAACACAAGGATAAAATCTTTTCGGCTGTACTACTCCCGGTATACCACTAGAGAGAGCCAAGACACCACAAATGAAGTCTGTTTCTATGGTGCCAAAAGCAGAATCTTTCTCAGGAGCCTAGAAATTGGCCTAAATTTGCACTAAAATCTAAATATTTCAAAAACTATAAAAGTTATAAACACCAAAAGTCACACCATACTAGCCCAGCTCCAGCCGCACAAAATGATGTAACATATGTACTCCTATTGTCAAAACTGTTTGGCAGAGGAGCGCGGGAAAATTTTCACTAAAATATTAATATTTAAAAAACTATAATATTCATAAACACCAAAAGTCATAGCACACCATTCCAGATCCAGCCGCACAAAATGAGGTAACATATATGAAGCTTGTCCAAAAACTGCGGGTCGAGATACACTGCAAAATTTCAGGCGGAAAAAGGAAAATAATAATAATAATAAGAATAATAAATCCGAGGAATAGTAATATGTGTGCCTCTTGGCATAGGCACACATAATAATAATAAATCCGACGAATAGTAATATGTGTGCCTCTTGTCATAGGCACACATAATAACTAGAAAGCGAAAATTTCAGAAGAAATTTTATGTGTGCCTATGCCGCTGCTAATCACTGTAGTTTGCCATTCATACAGCTACAGAGAGCAAAACTCAGAAGAGCAGCCATTCTCCACCATGAACTATGGTAAAAACAAACACCGCTCACGCTTCACAGATGACAGCTTACAGTTTGTGTAAAGATGAAGTTACTTCGTACAGCGCCGATTTGCAGACGCTGTGCACACAGGTTCATGAGCAGAAGTCCCATTGTACCACGGCAGACCCGACAATTTTTGCATGAACACGCTTTGAAGCATTACATTATGGACCACTTTTCACACATGGTTGGTTTACCCACACAGCCGGCTGTGCATTCACTTTTTGTTTTTTGTTATTTTTACACAGTGTTCTGAATGATTAACAATGGTCTACAGCCAATCTTGTGTATTATTATACAAACTGTGGTTGTAAGATGCAGATAACTATTTAATAAAAAGCTAAATATTTTATATGAGAGTAAGAAAGAAAAGTATATCTTTGTGTCCCCCTTTCCCTGTTAATGCCCTACCTGGCCCCCTGGCAAAAGCTTTGCTAGATCCGCCCCTGCACAGTTACCAGCTGTCAGCTACACAAAAACAGGAGCTTGGTGTATATTTGTCTGTCAGAAACAGTTCATAACTTCCCTTCAACTCATTCATGTCACCTAAAGGGTAAACCTGTTTCTCCATCACCAGTTCAGCTCTGATGATTCAGTAAGGACATCTCCTGGTTTGGACCAGCCGCTTCTACAGCTGTGCCCCAGCAAACATCAGCTGATACTAAGATAAGATAAGATAACCTTTATTAGTCCCACATGTGGGAAATTTGTTTTGTCACAGCAGGAAGTGGACAGTGCAAAAGTTATGAAGCAAAAATTAGAATAAAATAAAATAAGAATAAATACAGTACACAACTGTACAGAATAGAATAAAATAAAATACTATATACAGTAGAATAAAATAGAATAAAATATACAATAAGATAAAAATAGAATACAAATGCTATATACAACTGAGTAAAAAATACAACGATGCCAGGAAGATTATTGCACTTAGTGTTATTGCACATGTGTGTGTTTGATCAGTTAAAGTCTTTGTTGTGGAGTCTGACAGCAGTGGGGAGGAAAGACCTGCGAAATCTCTCCATCCCACACCGTGGGTGCCGCAGTCTCCCACTGAAGGAGCTGCTAGAAATTAAAATCAAATGAATTCTAACAACAGCTGATCAAGCTTAAACGTGCTGCTGTTCTTTAGCGCGATAAACAAGAGCGAAAAGCCGATCGTTGATCAGTTTCATGAGTGAAGTTGCAACTGGCGAGAGAATGACAGGGGAGGCTTCGTAACGACAGAATAAATCGTAATGTTTTCTCTGAATGTGGGACGATTCCGTTTGTACGGCAACTCTGACGAACCAACCCTTATGAATATAATAAAGTTCAACATCAGTAACTTACCGCGCACACAGCTGTCGTGCTAGCTAGCATGCAGTACGATTGTAAAAGGTCAGCACAACGAAAATAAACTACACCTAAACTCTGTTTATATCTGACCCAAATAGAGTGCAGTTCATAACTTCTTACCTGAAATTCAGTTCACCCCTCAGCTCCTGCCTTCGCTTTCCCTGATCCACGATTGACCTCCAGGTTAGCAACCACCTTCGCTTTCCCTGATCCACGATTGACCTCCAGGTTAGCAACCACCGGTCGATCGGCGGTGGCCTGCCCCACCTCCTATGTGTGGTTCGCGGCATGTCCTTTCTGTCACACACCGGTGGATAGCTGCCCTCTGTTGTAGCTCCGGCTAGCTCCACCACCAAACAACTCAGTTATTTTTTCCACATCGACCACCATCATCGGCCCATATAAGCGAAAAATGAGTCCAGCTAAAACACAGACTTGGCGAGCGATCGGGTGTTGCAACAAATTTTAGCCGCGTCACTATAAGCCCAGCCTGGGTGCTTTGAGGGTCGCTAGCAGCGCTAGCTAGCTATGCTAGCGGCGCTATGCTAGCCGGCTGGCTATCAGCAACACATAAGACAACTCTTGCTAATATGGGATGTCTTGATAAAACGAGCAGATATTTGAAGTTTACACACCTATATTCTCGCCTGAAAATGTCTTAAAAGTTTAGTTTGTGACCTAGAAACACGAATAAAAGACATAGAAAACGAAGTGGTGGCCGCCATTGTTTGACTCGGTAGAGGCCTCTGTAGAGGCGTGCTATGAATTGTGGGATATGGAGTTTTGGGCCAAGGATAGATCTTTCGCCTGTACTACTCCGGGTATACCACTAGAGAGAGCCAAGACACCACAAATGAAGTCTGTTTCTATGGCGCCAAAAGTAGAATCTTTCTAAATTTGCACTAAAATATTAATATTTAAAAAACTATAAAAGTCATGAACACCAAAAGTCGTACCATAGTAGTCCAGCTCCAGCCGCACAAAATGATCTAACATATGTAACCCTATTGTCAAAACTGTTTGGCAGAGGAGCGCGGGAAAATTTCACTAAAATATTAATATTTCAAAAACTATAATAGTCATAAACACCAAAAGTCATAGCACACCATTCCAGATCCAGCCGCACAAAATGAGGTAACATATATGAAGCTTGTCTGAAAACTGCGGGGCGAGATTCGCTGCAAAATTTCAGGCGGAAACTGAAGAATAACTAGAAAAATTTGCATTTCCTGCGAAAATGCTGTGTGGATGCCTTAACGCTGAAGCTGTCTGCTGAAAAGCTGAAAAAGCTGAAAAGTTGCAAAAAGTTGTATGGTGGTGAAAAAAAAACATGTCGCCCTGAGCAGGATTCGAACCTGATCCTCCTGGTGTCAAGGCAGCTACTCATCTCACTGAGCTAAACTCATTTTCTCAAGAAGAGGAGGAGAGACCGACAATTCTGCTGAAATGAGCAGAAGCTGCTGAGAATTGTGCTGAGAAGAGGTGAAAAGGCTGAAAATTTTGCAGAAAAGAGGTAAATCAGCAGAATTTCTGCAGAAAAGAGGCAGAACAAAAGAGAAAACTGAAAACAGGTTTTGCCATGAGCGGGATTTGAACCTGACCGTTCTCATCTCAAGGCAGCTGCTCATCTCACTGAACCAAACTCTTTCTCTCAAAAAAAGAGATGGAGAAACTGACAATTTTGCTAAATGAGCAGGAGCTGCTGAGAATTGTGCTGAGAAGAAGTGAAAAGGCTGGAAATTTTGCAGAAAAGAGGTGAATCAGCAGAATTTCTGCAGAAAAGAGCCAAAGAAGCAGAAACTTGCGCTGAAAAGAGATGAATCAGCAGAATTTCTGCTCAAAGGCGGCTATTCATTTCCCTGAGCCAAAGTCATTCTTACAAAGAAGAGGTGGAGAGACGGACAATTCTGCTGAAATGAGCAGAAGCTGCTGACAATTGTGCTGATAAGAGGTGAAAAGGCTGAAAATTTTGCAGAAAAGAGGTGAATCAGCAGAATTTCTGCAGAAAAGAGCCAAAGAAGCAGAAACTTGCGCTGAAAAGAGATGAATCAGCAGAGTTTCTGCTCAAAAGAGTTGTCTTTTTTCTGAATACAGCCAAAAAAGCTGGAATTTGTGCTGAAAAGGGGTGAAAAAAATGAAAATTTTGCTGAAAAGGGGTGAAGAAGCTGAAGAAGCTAAAGTATACTAAATCAAAGTATTTGTGCCAAAACATAGTGTTTCTGCCATATTGTGGTACTACTACATTACAACATGAATACGGATTAAAGATGAAAGAAACTGGCAACAAATTCCTCCACTACAAACCAGTCTGATACCACTTCTTTGCAGTGTTCACGTTTACTAAGGCACTACCCAAAAGGCGCCACAAGAGGGCACTCCAACACAAGAGATGAGGTGAATGAGCAGAATTTCTGCTGAAAAGAGGCAGAAGGTTCTGTATGTAGAAAAAGAAACACTGTTGAACCATGTGTGAAATAAATAAAGAAATGAAATGAAAGAACAACCTGGTTCTGCTCTAATTCACCAATCAGAGGTACTGCCTCAGTCTGCTTCATCAGGCTGTGTACTTGTTTCTGCCATGGAGCGTTAACAAGAATCTGAGGTCCATATTAGAAAAGCTGCTAAAATCATAAAACTTTGCAGAATTGTAATAAATTAGCAATATAAATTACAGGTCTGTGATAGTGTATAAATTTGTAGTGAAAAAAAAACCATGTGGACCAAGGTGGATTGAACCCACGACCTTTGGGCTGCAGACCCGTGTCATTACCAAATGCGCCACCGGCAAAGAGAGCCAGTGCCTGGAAAACAGGGAGATGAGCAGTCAGAATTAGATCGCAGTGAGAGGCGTAAAGCGCCGTTTTCTGGAGTTACAAAACGTCGTGTAACTCAAAAACTAGGTGGGATAGAAGCACAATTCCTTTACTGGGTGAATCAGCAGAATTTCATGAACTTTGACTGCGATAGCTCTTTGTACCTCCGTCGCGGAGATATGACGAGAGAAGAAACGGCTTCATTTTAAGAGTTTGAAAACAAACGTAATTTATGGCTCAAGAGTTTGAAAACAAACGTAATTTATGGCTCAACAGTAAGATGACAGTAAAAACTGCTCCAACCGTGAGTGTCAGCAGTGTCTGAAGATGAATTGGCACAAGCCTCTTGTCTTAACTTTGCTTTATTAAAATTATTGTGGCATGCAGATGAATCTTGCAAAGAAGCTCACAGGGACAGATTGAGCCTGTATTTCCACCCCAAGCTGGTAGGGGGAGTTTTTTATTGAACATACTTACTTGTGTCACAATGTGCTTCAAGGGTCAATAACAGCATAACAGAACTCACTTATGGTACTGCATTCTTCCTATAAAACAATAACTGTCAGTGACTTTGTACCATAGTATAAACACAACATTCAAGACAACAGTTAAAAGTAACGTAACCATAAACAATGAAACAAGAACATCTCAAATGCAGCACATGTCCCAAGGCATGATGGGAGAGAACTAGCTGTTCCCCCAACACGCCACATTATTTATGATTTATGATTTGGCAGAAACACTGGGACTTGGTATAAATACTATGACTTACATGAAATACTTTGACTTAGCAGAAATTCTGTAATCTAGCAAAAAGCACTTCAGCATAGCAGAAATTCTATGATTGAGCAGAATTACTAGGATTAGCACAAACACTATGATTTGTCTAAAAAAAAAACCCTTTATTTTGCAGTTATATTGTGATTTGGCAGAAATACTATGCTTTGGAACAAATACCAAGATTTGGCAGAAATACTATGAGCAGTAATAATATAACATAGCAGAAATACTGTTATTTTGTGGAAATACTATGCTTTGGCACAAATACCATGATTTGGCCAAAATACTATGATTTAGCAGAAATACTAAGATGTAGTAGAAGTACTTTGATTTAACAGAAATACTATTATGGAGGAGTAATACTTTAACATGGGAGAAATATTGATACAGACACACAAACATACACATACACAGAGCGTAAAGGGAACAGTGGCTGTTAAGAGTCTGGGCTTGGTATATCTAGGTCAGTTAAATTAGCTGCACCTGCTGTAATCAGCCCTTACACACACAGACACAGAGAGAGGTATAAGTTTTCTGCAGTGTATTTCTTACATTCACATTCAGGATTCCCCTCGAACCTCCTGGTCTCAAGGCAGCTACTCATCTCACTGAGCCAAACTCATTCTCACAAAAAAGAGGTAGATAGACTGACAATTGTGCTGAAATTATCAGAAGCTGCTGAGAACTGTGCTGATAAGAGGCAAAAAGGATGAAAATTTTGCAGAAAAGAGGTGAATCAGCAGAATTTCTGCAGAAAAGAGGCAAAGAAGCAGAACCTTGCGCTGAAAAGAGGTGAATCAGCAGAGTTTCTGCTGAAAAGAGGTTTTTTTTTCTGAAAACCGCCAAAAAAGCTGGAATTTGTGCTGAAAAGGGGTGAAAAAAATGAAAATTTTGCTGAAAAGGGGTGAAGAAGCTAAAGTATACCAAATCAAAGTATTTGTGCCAAAACATGGTATTTCTGCCATATTGTGGTATTTGTGCCACAAAAGTTACTACATTACAACATGAATACGGATTAAAGATGAAAGAAACTGGCAACAAATTCCTCCACTACAAACCAGTCTGATACCACTTCTTTGCAGTGTTTACTAAGGCACTACCCAAAAGGCGCCACAAGAGGGCACTCCAACACAACAGATGACCTATGTACACTGATGCACTTAGTAACAGTCAGCCTCCTACTTAGCCACTACGTAATACAGCGATATTACAGTGTACAAATTCACATAAATTTGCAGGGGGACCAAACAAAGCAGGAACAAGCCCAAAACAATCAAATAACTGTGCTGCCATAGCTATCGCTAACTAGCACATACGCTAAAGGTAACTAAAACCAATACACACAAGTAGCAGGGTAAACATCTTAAGCATGGAACATTAACTCACGTTTATGTGACACACACCATCCCCAACAAATACAGGATGGGCTATTTGCTCCCCTTCCCAGCAGCTCTCTCCTCAATCGTTAGCACAGGAACGAAGGAAGACCATCTAGCTCAGAAGTCCCATGAATTCCCTCACTGCTCAGAGGCTGCTGGGTAATGTAGCTCACACTAACACAGGTTTTTCTACAAGCACAAATACTATAACATAGCAGAAATACTGTGATTTTGTTGAAATACTATGCTTTAGGACAAATACTATGATTTGGCAGAAATACTATGTTTTAGGACATATACTATGATTTGGCTCAAATACTATGATATAGCAGCAATACTATGTTTTGGTACAAATGCTGCGCTTAGGCACAAATATTATGATTTGGTGGACACTATGATTTAGCAGAGATAATATGATTTGGCAGAAATAGTAAACTTTGGCACAAATACTATAATTGAGTGCAAGTACTTTAAGATAACAGAAATACTATGATTTAGCAGAAATACAATGTCTTTGCAGAAACACTGTAATTTCACTCAAATACTTTGAAATAGCCGTAATACTATGATTTGGCAGAACATAACAGAAATTCTACGACTTAGTAGTAATACTATAACATAACAGAAATATTAATTGGGCACAAATACTATAATTTGGCACAAGTACCATGTTTTGGCAAAATCCCATAATTTGGCACAAATACTATGATTTGGCAGACACTATGATTTAGCAGAGATAATATCATTTGGCAGAAATACTAAACTTTGGCACAAATACAATAATTGAGTACTTTAAGATGAGAGAAATACTATGATTTTGCAGAAATACAATGTTTTTGCAGAAACACTGTAATTTCACTCAAATACTATGAAATAGCAGTAATACTATGATTTGACAGAAATACTATGTTTCAGTACAAATACTATGACAAAGCAGAAATACTATGACTTAGAAGTAATACTATAACAAAAGGGATTCCTCAAAATACTATGAAATTGCAGTAATTCTATGATTTGGCAGAAATACTGTACTTCGTACAAACACAATGCTTTGGTACAAATACTATATTTTGATTTCAATGCTATGATTTGGCACGAGTAGTATGATTTAGTACAAATACTACGAATTGGCAGAAATACCGTGACTTAGTAGTAATACTATAACATAACAGATATACTATGATTTTGCAGACAGTCTATGTTTTTGCACAACTAGCACAATATGGCAGAAATACTATGATTTGGCACAAGTACTATGATTTAGTACAAATACTCTTATTGGCACAAATACTATGTTTCAGTACAAATACTACGATTTGGCAATAATACTGGGTTTTAGCACAACTACTGAGATTTGGGTGAAATACTATGATTTAGAAGAAATACTATGACTTCGTACAAATACAATGTTTTGGTTCAAATAATATGATTTGCAAAAAATACTATGATTTGGCACAAGTACCATGATTTAGTACAAATACTACAATTTCGCTCAAATACTATGAAATTGCAGTGATACTATGATTTTGAAGGAATACTATGATTTGGTAGAAATACTATGCCTTAGTAGTAATACTATAACATAGCAGATATAATGTGATTTTGCAGACATAGTATGGTTTTGCACAAATACTACGATTTCACTCAAATACTATGGAATTGCAGTAATACTATGATTTGGAATACTATGATTTGGTAGGAATACTATGCCTTAGTAGTAATACTATAACATAACAGATATACTATGATTTTGCAGAAATTCTATGTTTTTGCACAAATACTACAACAACTACTACTACAAATACTACAAGAAATATTTGGGCAGTAATACTATGATTTGCTATAAATACTATGATTTGGCACATATACTATAATCAGCAGATATACTATAACATAACAGAAATTCTACGACTTAGTAGTAATACTATAACATAACAGAAATTTTAATTGGGCACAAATAACATGATTTGGCAAAAAAATACCATGATTTGGCACAAATACAATGATATGGCAGAAATACTATGATTGGGTACAAATACTATGATTTGGCACAAGTACTATGACTTAGTACAAATACTATGATTTGGCACAAATACTATGATGTAGCAGAAATACTATGTTTTAACATAAATAATATCTTTTGACAGAAATTTCTGCTAAAAGGTACTATTTCTGCTTTTTAGCAGAAATACTGTAATTTTGCACAAATACTATGATTTGGGATAAATACTATGATTTGGCAGATGTACTATATTCAGCACATATACTATAACATAACAGAAATACCTCCACCTACTAGTAATACTATAACATATCAGAAATGTCATGATTTGACACAAAAACCATGATTTGGCACAAATACCATGATTTGGCAAAAATACTATGATTACCCAGAATTACTATGATTGAGCAGAAGTACTAAGATGTAGTAGAAGTACTTTGATTTAGCAGAAATACTATTATGGAGGAGTAATACTTTAACATGGGAGAAATATTGATACACACACACATACACAGAGCCTAAAGGGAACAGTGGCTGTTAAGAGTCTGGGCTTGGTATATCTAGGTCAGTTAAATTGGCTGCACCTGCTGTAATCAGCCCTTACACACACAGACACAGAGAGAAGTATGAGTCTTCTTCAGTGTATTTCTCACATTCAGGACTCCCCTCGAACAAATGGCCATAATTTCCTAACCGTAGGGGCTAGAATGCTCATTCTGACAGCGATTTGTTCAGAAGAGATGGGGGAATCTGCAGGTCTTCATAATTCAGAGATAAAATATAAATTATTGAAGATATATGACTTGTAATACACTGTAACTGAGTAGAGGCAAAGCAAAACTGCCTTGACTTGCCCTCAAACAACGTTTTGTAACTCTAAATCTATATGGAGCATCAAAATCATTCTTTCACCGTAAGAAACAGCAGGCTTTGGTGAACAGTCATGGAAATTTTCAGGTCTCTGTGGAAATCCATCAAAAAGATATGACGAGAGAAAAAAGTGCCTCATTTCCAGAGTTTGAAATCTGAAGAGATCTGAGTGAATGACGAATTTCCTACCCTCAAACAAGTGTAACTCATCTCAGAACGGTAATAGGTGAGAAAAAACGTCTTGAATTGTGAGCATCAGGAGGGTCTGAAGATATATTTGCACAAGCCTCATGTCTCAACTTTTTTTCGTTAAGGAGATATGATGATTTGAAAATGCCTCTCATTAGAGAATTCCAGCGCTGATTTTGAAGAAACTCTCCATTGAGTTTCTATGGAGAGTTTTGAGACTTTGTGTTACGCTGAGGAGATTTGCAAAAAATCTGTAAGTCCCACAAGAATGATGGTGACATTTTCTGAAAGCCAGCAAAAATACCTACGTTTTGATGTATAATTTGTGGGGCTTGAGTGGAAATTGAGCGAGTAGCAAGAAGTTGTTCAGACATGAAGAGAAAATTCAGAAAGGACAAGTGCACACTCTGAGTTAATTGCATAGCAACCATAACAACGCATGTATTTTCTGAAAAATCACAATTTTGCAACTGAAAACTTAAAGAGGTATAAAATTAAAATGGTAGAAGATCTGAAAAAGCTGAATCAGACAGGAGTAGCCCAATAATTTGAGAACATTTTAAAGTTTGAATGGAGTTTCTAGGTGAAAGTATGACAAAGTAGTTAAGTTTCAAAAACAAGCAAGTTTTAGCAGAATTTCTGAAGATTTCCATTCATTTCAATGGGACAAATTAAAGGAAAAAAGTGTAATATTTTAAAAAGTATAACAGTAATAAACACCAAAAGTCATAGCCTACGTCAGCAGAAAGAGCAGAACAGTATAGAGTTTGAACGGTGAAAATCGGCTGAAAACTGAAGCAGTAGTTAAGCGGCAAAAAACGTACGGAAGCAACCAGAATAAAGTATAATAAAGAATAAAGAGAAACAGGAACTCAATAGTGTGGAAGCCCTTTTAGGGCATCCACACAACTAGAAAAATTTGCATTTCCTGCGAAAATGCTGTGTGGATGCCTTAACGCTGAAGCTGTCTGCTCAAAAACTGAAAAAGATGAAAAGTTGCAAAAAGTTGTATGGTGGTGAAAAAAAAAAAATTGTCCTGAGCAGGATTCGAACCTGGCCCTCTTGGTCTCAAGGCAGGTACTCATCTCACTGAGCTAAACTCACTCTGGCCAAGAAGAGGTGGAGAGACGGCCAACTCTGCTGAAATGAGCAGAAGCTGCTGAGAATTGTGCTGATAAGAGGAGAAAAGGCTGAAAATTTTGCAGAAAAGAGGTGAATCAGCAGAATTTCTGCTGAAAAGAGGCAAAGAAGCAGAAAGTTGCGCTGAAAAGAGATGAATCAGCAGAATTTCTGCTCAAAACAGTTTTTCCTGAAAACAGCTGAGACTTGTGCTAATAAGAGGTGAAAAGGCTGAAAATTTTGCAGAAGAGGTGAATAAGCAGAATTTGGGCTGAAAAGAGGTGAAAATTCTGCTAAAGTTCAATCAGCAGAATTTCTGCAGAAAAGAGTTCTGCAGAACTCTTTTCAGAATTCTGCTGAAAAGATGTTTTTGCTGAAAATAGCAGAAAAAGCTGGGATTTGTGCTGAAAAGTGGTGAAAAAACTGAAAATTTTGCTGAAAAGGGGTGAAAAAGCTGAAACTGAGTTAAAAAAGTTTAACTGTTAACTGAAAGAAATGTTGCCATAAGCGGGATTTGAACCCGGGTGTCCCAGTCTGAGAACGGCTGCTTATCTCACTGAGCTAAAACACGGCTCAACCGGGCAAGGAAAACTAGTGAGGCCACTGATAATGTGCAAAAATGGGCAAAAAATATTGCAAAAAAAATTCAATATCTCAAAAAGTATAGAAGTTATGAGCACTTTGTGCAAATACAATGTTTTGGCACAAATACTATGATTTGGTTGGAATGCTATGATTTGAAACAAATACTATGATTTGGCAGAAATACTATTATTTAGTAGAAATACTATGATTTACCAGAAATACTATGTTTCTCCAAAAATACTATGATTTGGCAGAAATACTATGCCTTAGTAGTAATACTTTAACATAACAGATATATGATGATTTTGCAGACATTCTGGTTTTACACAAATACTATAATGTGGCAGAAATACTATGTTTCAGTACAAATACCATGATTTGGCATTAATACTGCGTTTTAGCACACCTGCTGAGATTTGATTGAAATACTATGATTTAGAAGAAATACTATGACTTCGTACAAATACTATGTTTTGGTTCGAATACTATGATTTGCATCAAATACTATGATTTGGCACAAGTACCATGATTTCGTACAAATACTATGATTTCGCTCAAATACTATGAAATTGCAGTAATACTACGATTTTGAAGAAATACTATGATTTGGTAGAATTACTATGCCTTAGTAGTAATACTATAACATAACAGATATACTGTGATTTTGCAGACATTGTATGTTTTTGCACAAATACTACGATGTCTCTCAAATACTATGAAATTGCAGTAATACTATGATTTTGAAGGAATACTATGATTTGGTAGAAATACTATGCCTTAGTAGTAATACCATAACATAACAGATATACTGTGATTTTGCAGACATAGTATGTTTTAGATCAAATACTACGATTTCACTCAAATACTATGAAATTGCAGTAGTACTATGATTTTAAAGGAATACTTTGATTTGGTAGAAATACTATGCCTTAGTAGTAATACTATAACATAACAGATATACTGTGATTTAGCAGACATAGTATGTTTTTGCACAAATACTACGATTTGGCAAGAAATACTATGTTTGGGCACAAATAATATGATTTGCTATAAATACTATGATTTGGCACATATACTATAATCAGCAGATATACTATAACATAACAGAAATTCTACGACTTAGTAGTAATACTACAACTTAACAGAAATGTTATATTTTGGCACAAAAACCATGATTTGGCAAAAATACTATGATTTAGCAGAAATAGTATGATTGAGCAGAAGTACTAAGATGTAGTAGAAGTACTTTGATTTAACAGAAATACTATTATGGAGTAGTAATACTTTCTGCAATCAGAGGTACTGCTTCTGTCTGCTTCATCAGGCTGTGTACTTGTATGTATTTCTGCCATGGAGCGTTAACAAGAATCTGAGGTCCGTATTAGACAAACTGCTAACATCATAAAACTTTGCAGAATTGTAATAAATTAGCAATATAAATTACAGGTCTGTGATAGTGTATAAATTTGTAGTGAAAAAAAACCATGTGGACCAAGGTGGAATTGAACCCACGACCTTTGGGCTGGAGACCCGTGTCATTACCAAATGCACCACCGGCAAAGAGAGTCGGCGCCTGGAAAACAGGGAGATGAGCAGTCAGAATTAGATCGCGGTGAGAGGCATAAAGCGTCTGGAGTTACAAAACGTCGTGTAACTCAAAAACTAGGTGGGATAGAAGCACAACTCCTTTACTGGGTGAATCAGCAGAGTTTCATGAACTTTGACTGCGATTTCCATAGCTCTTTGTACCTCCGTCGCGGAGATATGACGAGAGAAGAAGCAGCTTCATTTTAAGAGTTTGAAAACAAACGTAATTTATGGCTCAACAGGAAGATGACACTTTGCTTTATTAAAATTATTGTGGCATGCAGATGAATCTTGCAAAGAAACTGACAGGGAGAGATTGAGCCTGTATTTCCACCCCAAGGTGGTAGGGGGAGCTTTTTATTGAACATAGTTGTTTGTGCTACAATGTGCTTCAAGGGTCAATAACAGCATAACAGAACTCACTTATGGTACTGCATTCTTCCTATAAAACTATAACTGTCAGTGACTTTGTACCGTAGTATAAACACAACATTCAAGACAACAGTTAAAAGTAACGTAACCATAAACAATGAAACAACAACATCTAAAATGCAGCACATGTCCCAAGGAATGATGGGAGAGAACTAGCTGTTCCCCCAACACGCCACATTATTTATGATTTATGATTTGGCAGAAACACTGGGACTTGGTATAAATATTATGATTTACATGAAATACTTTGACTTAGCAGAAATTCTATAATCTAGCAAAAAGCACTTCAGCATAGCAGAAATTCTATGATTGAGCAGAATTACTAAGATTTAGCACAAACACTATGATTTGTCTAAAAAAAACCCTTTATTTTGCAGTTATATTGTGATTTGGCAGAAATACTATGCTTTGGAACAAATACCAAGATTTGGCAGAAATACTATGAGCAGTAATAATATAACATAGCAGAAATACTGTTATTTTGTGAAAATACTATGCTTTGGCACAAATACCATGATTTGGCCAAAATACTATGATTTAGCAGAAATACTATGATTGAGCAGAAGTACTAAGATGTAGTAGAAGTACTTTGATTTAACAGAAATACTATTATGGAGGAGTAATACTTTAAAATGGGAGAAATATTGATACACACACACATACACAGAGCCTAAGGGAACAGTGGCTGTTAAGAGTCTGGGCTTGGTATATCTAGGTCAGTTAAATTAGCTGCACCTGCTGTAATCAGCACTTACACACACAGACACAGAGAGAGGTATAAGTTTTCTGCAGTGTATTTCTTACATTCACATTCAGGATTCCGCTCGAACCTCCTGGTCTCAAGGCAGCTACTCATCTCACTGAGCCAAACTCATTCTCACAAAGAAGAGGTAGATAGACTGACAATTGTGCTGAAATTATCAGAAGCTGCTGAGAACTATGCTGATAAGAGGCAAAAAGGATGAAAATTTTGCAGAAAAGAGGTGAATCAGCAGAATTTCTGCAGAAAAGAGGCAAAGAAGCAGAACGTTGCGCTGAAAACGGGTGAATCAGCAGAGTTTCTGCTGAAAAGAGTTTTCTTTTTTTCTGAAAACCGCCAAAAAAGCTGGAATTTGTGCTGAAAAGGGGTGAAAAAAAAGAAAATTTTGCTGAAAAGGGGTGAAGAAGCTAAAGTATACCAAATCAAAGTGTTTGTGCCAAAACATGGTATTTCTGCCATATTGTGGTATTTGTGCCACAAAAGTTACTACATTACAACATGAATACGGATTAAAGATGAAAGAAACTGGCAACAAATTCCTCCACTACAAACCAGTCTGATACCACTTCTTTGCAGTGTTCACGTTTACTAAGGCACTACCCAAAAGGCGCCACAAGAGGGCACTCCAACACAAGAGACGACCTATGTACACTGATGCACTTAGTAACAGTCAGCCTCCTACTTAGCCACTACGTAATACAGCGATATTACAGTGTACAAATTCACATAAATTTGCAGGGGGAACAAACAAAGCAGGAACAAGCCCAAAACAATAAATAACTGTGCTGCCATAGCTATCGCTAACTAGCACATACGCTAAAGGTAAGTAAAACCAATACACACAAGTAGCAGGGTAAACATCTTAAGCATGGAACATTAACTCACGTTTATGTGACACACACCATCCCCAACAAATACAGGATGGGCTATTTGCTCCCCTTCCCAGCAGCTCTCTCCTCAATCGTTAGCCCAGGAACGAAGGAAGACCATCTAGCTCAGAAGTCCCATGAATCCCCTCACTGCTCAGAGGCTGCTGGGTAATGTAGCTCACAGTAACACAGGTTTTTCTACAAGCACAAATACTATAACATAGCAGAAATACTGTGATTTTGTTGAAATACTATGCTTTGGGACAAATACTATAATTGAGTGCAAGTACTTTAAGATAACAGAAATACTATGATTTAGCAGAAATACAATGTTTTTGCAGAAACACTGTAATTTCACTCAAATACTTTGAAATAGCCGTAATACTATGATTTGGCAGAACATAACAGAAATTCTACGACTTAGTAGTAATACTATAACATAACAGAAATATTAATTGAGCACAAATACTATAATTTGGCACAAGTACCATGTTTTGGCAAAATCCCATAATTTGGCACAAATACTATGATTTGGCAGACACTATGATTTAGCAGAGATAATATGATTTGGCAGAAATACTAAACTTTGGCACAAATACAATAATTGAGTACTTTAAGATGAGAGAAATACTATGATTTTGCAGAAATACAATGTTTTTGCAGAAACACTGTAATTTCACTCAAATACTATGAAATAGCAGTAATACTATGATTTGGCAGAAATACTATGTTTCAGTACAAATACTATGACAAAGCAGAAATACTATGACTTAGAAGTAATACTATAACAAAAGGGATTCCTCAAAATACTATGAAATTGCAGTAATTCTATGATTTGGCAGAAATACTGTACTTCGTACAAATACAATGCTTTGGTACAAATACTATATTTTGATTTCAATACTATGATTTGGCACGAGGAGTATGATTTAGTACAAATACTACAAATTGGCAGAAATACTGTGACTTAGTAGTAATACTATAACATAACAGATATACTATGATTTTGCAGACAGTCTATGTTTTTGCACAACTAGCACAATATGGCAGAAATACTATGATTTGGCACAAGTACTATGATTTAGTACAAATACTCTTATTGGCACAAATACTATATTTCAGTACAAATACTACGATTTGGCAATAATACTGGGTTTTAGCACAACTACTGAGATTTGGGTGAAATACTATGATTTAGAAGAAATACTATGACTTTGTACAAATACAATGTTTTGGTTCAAATAATATCATTTGCAAAAAATACTATGATTTGGTACAAGTACCATGATTTAGTACAAATACTACAATTTCGCTCAAATACTATGAAATTGCAGTGATACTATGATTTTGAAGGAATACTATGATTTGGTAGAAATACTATGCCTTAGTAGTAATACTATAACATAGCAGATATAATGTGATTTTGCAGACATAGTATGTTTTTGCACAAATACTACGATTTCGCTCAAATACTATGGAATTGCAGTAATACTATGATTTGGAATACTATGATTTGGTAGGAATACTATGCCTTAGTAGTAATACTATAACATAACAGATATACTATGATTTTGCAGAAATTCTATGTTTTTGCACAAATACTACAACAACTACTACTACAAATACTACAAGAAATACTATGTTTGGGCAGTAATACTATTATTTGCTATAAATACTATTATTTGGCACATATACTATAATCAGCAGATATACTATAACATAACAGAAATTCTACGACTTAGTAGTAACACTAGTATAACAGAAATTTTAACTGGCCACAAATAACATGATTTGGCACAAATACTACGATTTGGCAAAAAGATACCATGATTTGGCACAAATACGATCATATTGCAGAAATACTATGATTGGGTACAAATACTATGATTTGGCACAAGTACTATGAATAAGTACAAATACTATGATTTGGCAGAAATAGTATGATTTAGCAGAAATACTATGTTTTAACATGAATAATATCTTTTCACAGAAATTTCTGCTAAAAGGTACTATTTCTGCTTTTTGCAGAAATACTGTAATTTTGCATAAATACTATGATTTGGGATAAATACTATGATTTGGCAGATATACTATATTCAGCACATAAACTATAACATAATATATAACATTCCTGCACTTAGTAGTAATCTCATAACATAAAATAAATATTATGGTTCTGCCCCCAAACCATGATTTGGCACAAATACCATGATTTTGCAAAAATACTATGATTTAGCAGAAATACTATGATTGAGCAGAAGTACTAAGATGTAGTAGAAGTACTTTGATTTAGCAGAAATACTATTATGGAGGAGTAATACTTTAACATGGGAGAAATATTGATATACACACACACATACACAGAGAGCAAAGTGTGCAGAGGCTGTTGAGAGTCTGGGTTTGGTATATCTAGGTCAGCTAAATTGGCTGCACCTGCTGTAATCAGCACTTACACACACAGACACAGAGAGAGGTGTGAGTTTTCTGCAGTGTATTTCTCACATTCAGGATTCCCCTCGAACAAATGGCCATAATTTCCTAACCGTAGGGGCTAGAACGCTCATTCTGACACCGATTTGTTCAGAAGAGATGGGGGAATCTGCAGGTCTTCATAATCAGAGATAAAATATAAATTATTAAAGATATATGACTTGTAATACACTGTAACTGAGCAGAGGCAAAGCAAAACTGCCTTGACTTGCCCTCAAACAATGTTTTGTAACTCTAAATCTATATGGAGCATCAAAATCATTCTTTCACCGTAAGAAACAGCAGGCTTTGGTGAACAGTCATGGAAATTTTCAGGTCTCTGTGGAAATCCATCAAAAAGATATGATGAGAGAAAAAAGTGCCTCATTTCCAGAGTTTGAAATCTGAAGAAATCTGAGCGAGGGACAAATTTCCTATCCTCAAACAAGTGTAATTCATGGCCAAACGGTAATAGGTGAGGAAAAAATTCTTGAATTGTGAGCATCAGTGACGTCTGAAGATATATTGGCACAAGCGTCATGTCTCAACTTTGTTTCGTTAAGGAGATATGACGATTTGAAAATGCCTCTCATTAGAGAATTCCAGCGCTGATTTTGAAGAAACTCTCCATTGAGTTTCTATGGAGAGTTTTGAGACTTTATGTTACTCTGAGGAGATTTGCAAAAACTCTATAAGTCCCACAACAATGATAGTGACATTTTCTGAAAGCCAACAGAAATACCTATGTTTTGATGTATAATTTGTGGGGGTTGAGTGGAAATTCAGCGAGTAGCAAGAAGTTGTTCAGACATGAAGAGAAAATTCAGAAAGGACGAGTGCACACTCTGAGTTAATTGCATAGCAACCATAGCAACGCATGTATTTTCTGAAAAATCACAATTTTGCAACTGAAAACTTAAAGAGGTATAAAATTAAAACGGTAGAAGATCTGAAAAAGCTGAATCATTCAGGAATAGCCCAATAGTCTGAGAACATTTTAAAGTTTGAATGGAGTTTCTAGGTGAAAGTATAACAAAGTAGTTAAGTCTCAAAAACAAGCAAGTTTTAGCAGAATTGTGGAAGTTTTCCATTCATTTCAATGGGACAAATTAAAGGAAAAAAGTGTAATATTTTAAAAAGTATAAGAGTAATAAACACCAAAAGTCATAGCAAACATTAGCAGAAAGAGCAGAACAGTATAGAGTTTGAACGGAGAAAATCGGCTGAAAACTGAGGCAGTAGATAGACGGCAAAAAACGTACGGAAGCAACTTGAAGAATAACTAGAAAAATTTGCATTTCCTGCGAAAATGCTGTGTGGATGCCTTAACGCTGAAGTTGCCTGCTGAAAATGACTGAAAAAGATGAAAAGCTGCAAAAATTGTATGGCGGTAAAGAAACTGAAAAATTATGCTGAAAACAAGTGAAAAAACAGAAACTTTGCTGAAAAGAGTGAAAAGGCAAAGATTCTGTTCAAAGGGTACAGAAGTTCAAATTTCTACTGAAAAGAGGTGAAATGGTTTCCTCTGAAATGAGCAGAAGATACTGAGATTTGTATTGATAAGAGGTGAAAGGCTGAAAATTCTGCTTAAAATAGGTGAATCAGCAGAATTTCTACTGAAAAGAGGTAAAGAAGTAGAACGTTGCACTGAAAACAGGTGAATCAGCAGAATGTCTGCTAAAAAGAGATTTCTGTTGAAAACACCTGAAAAAGCTGGATTTGTGCTGAAAAGGGTGAAAACACTCACAATTCTGCTGAAACGGGGTGAAGAAGAGGTGTTGGGCTGTTGAGAAGAGTTAAATAAGTTGAACTGATATGTTTGAGTACAAATACTATGATTTGGCAATAATACTGCGTTTTAGCACAACTCCTGAGATTTGATTGAAATACTATGATTTAGAAGAAATATTATGACTTTGTACAAATACAATGTTTTGGCACAAATACTATGATTTGGCAGAAATACTATTATTTACCAGAAGTACAAGGTTTCTGCAAAAATACTATGATTTTGCAGAAATACTATGCATTAGTAGTAATACTATAACATCACAGATATATGATGATTTTGCAGACATTCTGGTTTTACACAAATACTATAATGTGGCAGTATACTATGTTTTAGCACAAATACTATGATTTGCTATAAATACTATGATTTGGCACATATACTATATTCAGCAGATATACTATAACAAAACAGAAAGTCTACGACTTAGTAGTAATACTATAACATAATAGATATACTATGATTTTGCAGACAGTCTATTTTTTTCCACAACTAGCACAATATGGCAGAAATACTATGATTTGGCACAAGTACTATGATTTGGTACAAATACGATGATTTGGCAATAATACTGGGTTTTAGCACAACTACTGAGATTTGGGTGAAATACAATGATTTAGAAGAAATACTATGACTTCGTACAAATACAATGTTTTGGTTCGAATAATATGATTTGCAAAAAATTCTATGATTTGGCACAAGTACCATGATTTAGTACAAATACTATGATTTCGCTCAAATACTATGAAATTGCAGTAATACTATGATTTTGAAGAAATGCTATGATTTGGCAGAAGTACTATGATTTAGCAGAAATACTATGTTTTAACATAACTAATATCTTTTGACAGAAATTCCTGCTAAAAGGTACTAGTTCTGCTTTTTAGCAGAAATACTGTAAAATACTATGATTCGGGATAAATACTATGATTTGGCAGATATACTGTAATCAGCACATATACTATAACATGACAGAAATTCCTCCACTTATTAGTAATACTATAGCTTAACAGAAATGTTATGTTTTGGCACAAAAACCATGATTTGGCAAAAATACTATGATTTAGCAGAAATACTATGATTGAGCAGAAGTACTAAGATGTAGTATAAGTACTTTGATTTAACAGAAATACTATTATGGAGTAGTAATACTTTCTGCAATCAGAGGTACTGCTTCTGTCTGCTTCATCAGGCTGTGTACTTGTATGTATTTCTGCCATGCAGTCTTAACAAGAATCTGAGGTCCATATTAGAAAAGCTGCTAAAATCATAAAACTTTGCAGAATTGTAATAAATTAGCAATATAAATTACAGGTCCGTGATAGTGTATAAATTTGAAGTGAAAAAAAAAATTGACCAAGGTGGATTTGAACCCACGACCTTTGGCTGCAGACCGTGTCATTACCAATTGCGCCACCTGGAAAGGGGCGGGTACCGAAAACCAGATTGATAACAGTCAGAATAGATCGCGGTGAGAGGTGAAAACGCCGTTTTTTGGAGTTACAAAACGTCGTGTAACTCAAAAACTAGGAGGGCTAGCAGCATAATTCTTGTACTGGGTGAATCAGCGGACTTTGGTGTACTTTGACTGCGATTTTCATTGCTCTTTCTACCTCCATCGCGGAGATATGACGAGAGAAGAAACGGCTTCATTTTCGGAGTTTGAAAACTGAGAGGAGGACAGATTTCCACCCTCAAACAACGTAATTTATGGCTCAACAGTAAGATGACAGTAAAAACTGCTCACACCATGACTGTCAGCAGTGTCTGAAGATAAATTGGCAGCATGCAGATGAATATTACAAAGAAGCTCAGAGAGAGACTGCGCTTGTATTTCCACCCCAAGCTGGTAGGGGATGCTCTTTATTAAACACTTGCTTGTGCTACAATGTGCTTCAAGGGTCATTAACAGCATAACAGAACTCACTTATGGTACTGCATTCTT
This sequence comes from Oreochromis niloticus, assembly GCF_001858045.2. Lineage (NCBI taxonomy): Eukaryota > Metazoa > Chordata > Actinopteri > Cichliformes > Cichlidae > Oreochromis > Oreochromis niloticus. Next base: position 12,152 of record NW_020327343.1, on the reverse strand, counting down.
CCTATAAAACAATAACTGTCAGTGACTTTGTACCATAGTATAAACACAACATTCAAGACAACAGTTAAAAGTAACGTAACCATAAACAATGAAACAAGAACATCTAAACAGCAGCACATGTCCCAAGGCATGATGGGAGAGAACTAGCTGTTCCACCAACACGCCACATGATTTATGATTTGGCAGAAACACTGGGAATTGGTATAAATAGTATGATTTACATGAAATACTTTGACTTAGCAGAAATTCTATAATCTAGCAAAAAGCACTTCAGCATAGCAGAAATTCTATGATTGAGCAGAATTACTAGGATTTAGCACAAACACTATGATTTGGCTCAAAAACCTTTATTTTGCAGTTATATTGTGATTTGGCAGAAATGCTGTGCTTTGGAACAAATACCAAGATTTGGCAGAAATACTATGAGCAGTAATAATATAACATAGCGGAAATACTGTTATTTTGTGGAAATAGTATGCTTTGGCACAAATACCATGATTTGGCAAAAACACTGATTTAACAGAAATACTATGATTGAGCAGAAGTACTAAGATGTAGTAGAAGTACTTTGATTTAGCACAAATACTATTATGGAGTAGTAATGGTTTAACATGGGAGAAATATTGATACAGACACACAAACATACACATACACAGAGCCTAAAAGGAACAGAGGCTGTGAAGAGTCTGGACTTGGTATATCTAGGTCAGTTAAATTGGCTGCACCTGCTGTAATCAGCCCTTACACACACAGACACAGAGAGAGGTATAAGTTTTCTGCAGTGTATTTCTCACATTCAGGATTCCCCTCAAACAAATGGCCATAATTTCCTAACCGTAGGGGCTAGAAAGCTCATTCTGACATCGTTTTGTTCAGAAGAGATGGGGGAATCTGCAGGTCTTCATAATTCAGAGATAAAATATAGATTATTGAAGATATATGACTTGTAACACACTGTAACTGAGTAGAGGCGAAGCAAAACTGCCTTGACTTGGCCTCAAACAACGTTTTGTAACTCTAAATCTATATGGAGCATCAAAATCATTCTTTCACTGTAAGAAACAGCAGGCTTTGGTGAACAATCATGGGAATTTTCAGGACTCTGTTGCAATCCATCAAAAAGATATGACGAGAGAAAAAAGTGTCTCATTTCCAGAGTTTGAAATCTGAAGAGATCTGAGCGAGGGACAAATTTCCTACTCTCAAACATATGCAATTCATGGCCAAACGGTAATAGGTGAGAAAAAAATTCTTGAATTGTGAGCATCAGGGATGTCTGAAGATATATTGGCACAAGCCTCATGTCTCAACTCTGTTTTGTTAAGGAGATATGACGATTTGAAAATGCCTCTCATTAGAGAAATCCAGCGCTGATTTTGAACAAACTCTCCATTGAGTTTCTATGGAGAGTTTTCAGACTTTGTGTTGCTCTGAGGAGATTTGCAAAAAATGTGTAAATCCCACAAGAATGATAGTGACATTTTGTGAAAGCCAGCAAAAATACCTACGTTTTGATGTATAATTTGTGGGAGTTGAGTGGAAATTGAGCGAGTAGCAAGAAGTTGTTTAGACATGAAGAGAAAATTCAGAACGGACCAGCACTCACTCTGACTTAATTGCATAGCAACCATAACAACGCATGTATTTTCTGAAAAATCACATTTTTGCAACTGAAAACTTAAAGAGGTATAAAATTAAAATGGTAGAAGATCTGAAAAAGCTGAATCATTCAGGAATAGCCCAATAGTCTGAGAACATTTTAAAGTTTGAATGGAGTTTCTAGGTGAAAGTATGACAAAGTAGTTAAGTTTCAAAAACAAGCAAGTTTTAGCAGAATTGTGGAAGTTTTCCATTCATTTCAATGGGACAAATTAAAGGAAAAAAGTGTAATATTTTAAAAAGTATAAGAGTAATAAACACCAAAAGTCATAGCACACATTAGCAGAAAGAGCAGAACAGTATAGAGTTTGAACGGAGAAAATCGGCTGAAAACTGAGGCAGTAGATAGACGGCAAAAAACGTACGGAAGTCCTAAGAATAATAAAGAATAAAGAGAAACAGGAACTCAATAGTGTGGAAGCCCTTTGAGGGCATCCACACAACTAGAAAAATTTGCATTTCCTGCGAAAATGCTGTGTGGATGCCTTAACGCTGAAGTTGCCTGCTGAAAATGACTGAAAAGATGAAAAGCTGCAAAAATTGTATGGCAGTAAAGAAACTGAGAAATTATGCTGAAAACAAGTGAAAAAACAGAAACTTTTGCTGAAAAGATGTGAAAAGGCAAAAATTCTGTTTCAAAGGGGTACAGAAGTTCAAATTTCTACTGAAAAGAGGTGAAATGGTTTCCTCTGAAATGAGCAGAAGATACTGAGATTTGTATTGATAAGAGGTGAAAGGCTGAAAATTCTGCTTAAAATAGGTGAATCAGCAGAATTTCTACTGAAAAGAGGTAAAGAAGTAGAACGTTGCACTGAAAACAGGTGAATCAGTAGAATGTCTGCTAAAAAAGAGATTTCTGTTGAAAACACCTGAAAAAGCTGGGATTTGTGCTGAAAAGGGGTGAAAACACTCACAATTCTGCTGAAACGGGGTGAAGAAGAGGTGTTAGGCTGTTGAGAAGAGTTAAATAAGTTGAACTGATATGTTTGAGTACAAATACTATGATTTGGCAATAATACTGCGTTTTAGCACAACTCCTGAGATTTGATTAAAATACTATGATTTAGAAGAAATATTATGACTTTGTACAAATACAATGTTTTGGCACAAATACTATGATTTGGCAGAAATACTATTATTTAGTAGAAATACTATGATTTACCAGAAGTACAAGGTTTCTGCAAAAATACTATGATTTTGCAGAAATACTATGCATTAGTAGTAATACTATAACATCACAGATATATGATGATTTTGCAGACATTCTGGTTTTACACAAATACTATAATGTGGCAGTATACTATGTTTTAGCACAAATACTATGATTTGCTATAAATACTATGATTTGGCACATATACTATATTCAGCAGATATACTATAACAAAACAGAAAGTCTACGACTTAGTAGTAATACTATAACATAATAGATATACTATGATTTTGCAGACAGTCTATTTTTTTTCCACAACTAGCACAATATGGCAGAAATACTATGATTTGGCACAAGTACTATGATTTGGTACAAATACAATGATTTGGCAATAATACTGGGTTTTAGCACAACTACTGAGATTTGGGTGAAATACAATGATTTAGAAGAAATACTATGACTTCGTACAAATACAATGTTTTGGTTCGAATAATATGATTTGCAAAAAATTCTATGATTTGGCACAAGTACCATGATTTAGTACAAATACTATGATTTCGCTCAAATACTATGAAATTGCAGTAATACTATGATTTTGAAGAAATGCTATGATTTGGCAGAAGTACTATGATTTAGCAGAAATACTATGTTTTAACATAACTAATATCTTTTGACAGAAATTCCTGCTAAAAGGTACTAGTTCTGCTTTTTAGCAGAAATACTGTAAAATACTATGATTCGGGATAAATACTATGATTTGGCAGATATACTGTAATCAGCACATATACTATAACATGACAGAAATTCCTCCACTTATTAGTAATACTATAGCTTAACAGAAATGTTATGTTTTGGCACAAAAACCATGATTTGGCAAAAATACTATGATTTAGCAGAAATACTATGATTGAGCAGAAGTACTAAGATGTAGTATAAGTACTTTGATTTAACAGAAATACTATTATGGAGTAGTAATACTTTCTGCAATCAGAGGTACTGCTTCTGTCTGCTTCATCAGGCTGTGTACTTGTATGTATTTCTGCCATGGAGCGTTAACAAGAATCTGAGGTCCGTATTAGACAAACTGCTAACATCATAAAACTTTGCAGAATTGTAATAAATTAGCAATATAAATTACAGGTCTGTGATAGTGTATAAATTTGTAGTGAAAAAAAAACCATGTGGACCAAGGTGGAATTGAACCCACGACCTTTGGGCTGCAGACCCGTGTCATTACCAAATGCGCCACCGGCAAAGAGAGCCAGTGCCTGGAAAACAGGGAGATGAGCAGTCAGAATTAGATCGCGGTGAGAGGCGTAAAGTGCTGTTTTTTGGAGTTACAAAATGTCGTGTAACTCAAAAACTAGGTGGGATAGAAGCACAATTCCTTTACTGGGTGAATCAGCCGAATTTCATGAAGTTTGACTGCGATTTTCATAGCTCTTTGTACCTCCGTCGTGGAGATATGACGAGAGAAGAAACGGCTTTATTTTAAGAGTTTGAAAACAAACGTAATTTATGGCTCAACAGTAAGATGACAGTAAAAACTGCTCCAACCGTGAGTGTCAGCAGTGTCTGAAGATGAATTGGCACAAGCCTCTCGTCTTAACTTTGCTTTATTTAATTTATTGTGGCATGCAGATGAATCTTGCAAAGAAGCACACAGGGAGAGATTGAGCCTGTATTTCCACCCCAAGCTGGTAGGGGGAGCTTTTTATTGAACATATTTACTTATGCCACAATGTGCTTCAAGGGTCAATAACAGCATAACAGAACTCACTTATGGTACTGCATTCTTCCTTCCTATAAAACAATAACTGTCAGTGACTTTGTACCGTAGTATAAACACAACATTCATTCAATTCAATTCAATTCAATTTTATTTATATAGCGCCAAATCACAACAAAAGTCGCCTCAAGGCGCTTTATATTGTACAGTAGATAGCACAATAATAAATACAGAGAAAAACCAACAATCATATGACCCCTATGAGCAAGCACTTTGGCGACAGTGGGAAGGAAAAACTCCTTTTAACAGGAAGAAACTCCGGCAGAACCAGGCTCAGGAGGGGCGGCCATCTGCTGCGACCGGTTGGGGTGAAAGAAGGAAAACAGGATGAAAGACATGCTGTGGAAGAGAGACAGAGATTAATAACAGATATGATTCGATGCAGAGAGGTCTATTAGCACATAGTGAGTGAGAAAGGTGACTGGAAGGGAAAAACTCAATGCATCATGGGAATCCCCGGCAGCCTACGTCTATTGCAGCATAACTAAGGGAGGATTCAGGGTCACCTGGTCCAGCCCTAACATTCATGACAACAGTTAAAAGTAACGTAACCATAAACAATGAAACAAGAACATCTAAAATGCAGCACATGTCCCAAGGCATGATGGGAGAGAACTAGCTGTTCCCCCAACACGCCACATTATTTATGATTTATGATTTGGCAGAAACACTGGGACTTGGTATAAATACTATGATTTACATGAAATACTTTGACTTAGCAGAAATTCTATAATCTAGCAAAAAGCACTTCAGCATAGCAGAAATTCTATGATTGAGCAGAATTACTAGGATTTAGCACAAACACTATGATTTGTCTAAAAAAAACCCTTTATTTTGCAGTTATATTGTGATTTGGCAGAAATACTATGCTTTGGAACAAATACCAAGATTTGGCAGAAATACTATGAGCAGTAATAATATAACATAGCAGAAATACTGTTATTTTGTGGAAATACTATGCTTTGGCACAAATACCATGAGTTGGCCAAAATACTATGATTTAGCAGAAATACTATGATTGAGCAGAAGTACTAAGATGTAGTAGAAGTACTTTGATTTAACAGAAATACTATTATGGAGGAGTAATACTTTAACATGGGAGAAATATTGATACAGACACACAAACATACACATACACAGAGGGTAAAGGGAACAGTGGCTGTTAAGAGTCTGGGCTTGGTATATCTAGGTCAGTTAAATTAGCTGCACCTGCTGTAATCAGCCCTTACACACACAGACACAGAGAGAGGTATAAGTTTTCTGCAGTGTATTTCTCACATTCACATTCAGGATTCCCCTCGAACCTCCTGGTCTCAAGGCAGCTACTCATCTCACTGAGCCAAACTCATTCTCACAAAGAAGAGGTAGATAGACTGACAATTGTGCTGAAATTATCAGAAGCTGCTGAGAACTGTGCTGATAAGAGGCAAAAAGGATGAAAATTTTGCAGAAAAGAGGTTAATCAGCAGAATTTCTGCAGAAAAGAGGCAAAGAAGCAGAACGTTGCGCTGAAAAGAGGTGAATCAGCAGAGTTTCTGCTGAAAAGAGGTTTTTTTTCTGAAAACCGCCAAAAAAGCTGGAATTTGTGCTGAAAAGGGGTGAAAAAAAATGAAAATTTTGCTGAAAAGGGGTGAAGAAGCTGAAGTATACCAAATCAAAGTATTTGTGCCAAAACATGGTATTTCTGCCATATTGTGGTATTTGTGCCACAAAAGTTACTACATTACAACATGAATACGGATTAAAGATGAAAGAAACTAACAACAAATTCCTCCACTACAAACCAGTCTGATAAACCAGTGTTCACGTTTACTAAGGCACTACCCAAAAGGCGCCACAAGAGGGCACTCCAACACAAGAGATGACCTATGTACACTGATGCACTTAGTAACAGTCAGCCTCCTACTTAGCCACTACGTAATACAGCAATATTACAGTGTACAAATTCACATAAATTTGCAGGGGGAACAAACAAAGCAGGAACAAGCCCAAAACAATAAAATAACTGTGCTGCCATAGCTATCGCTAACTAGCACATACGCTAAAGGTAACTAAAAACAATACACACAAGTAGCAGGGTAAACATCTTAAGCATGGAACATTAACTCACGTTTATGTGACACACACCATCCCCAACAAATACAGGATGGGCTATTTGCTCCCCTTCCCAGCAGCTCTCTCCTCAATCGTTAGCCCAGGAACGAAGGAAGACCATCTAGCTCAGAAGTCCCATGAATTCCCTCACTGCTCAGAGGCTGCTGGGTAATGTAGCTCACACGAACACAGGTTTTTCTACAAGCACAAATACTATAACATAGCAGAAATACTGTGATTTTGTTGAAATACTATGCTTTAGGACAAATACTATGATTTGGCAGAAATACTATGTTTTAGGACATATACTATGATTTGGCTCAAATACTATGATATAGCAGCAATACTATGTTTTGGTACAAATGCTGCGCTTAGGCACAAATATTATGATTTGGTGGACACTATGATTTAGCAGAGATAATATGATTTGGCAGAAATACTAAACTTTGGCACAAATACTATAATTGAGTGCAAGTACTTTAAGATAACAGAAATACTATGATTTAGCAGAAATACAATGTTTTTGCAGAAACACTGTAATTTCACTCAAATACTTTGAAATAGCCGTAATACTATGATTTGGCAGAACATAACAGAAATTCTACGACTTAGTAGTAATACTATAACATAACAGAAATATTAATTGGGCACAAATACTATATTTTGGCACAAGTACCATGTTTTGGCAAAATCCCATAATTTGGCACAAATACTATGATTTGGCAGACACTATGATTTAGCAGAGATAATATCATTTGGCAGAAATACTAAACTTTGGCACAAATACAATAATTGAGTACTTTAAGATGAGAGAAATACTATGATTTTGCAGAAATACAATGTTTTTGCAGAAACACTGTAATTTCACTCAAATACTATGAAATAGCAGTAATACTATGACAAAGCAGAAATACTATGACTTAGAAGTAATACTATAACAAAAGGGATTCCTCAAATACTATGAAATTGCAGTAATTCTATGATTTGGCAGAAATACTGTACTTCGTACAAATACAATGCTTTGGTACAAATACTATATTTTGATTTCAATACTATGATTTGGCACGAGTAGTATGATTTAGTACAAATACTACGAATTGGCAGAAATACTGTGACTTAGTAGTAATACTATAACATAACAGATATACTATGATTTTGCAGACAGTCTATGTTTTTGCACAACTAGCACAATATGGCAGAAATACTATGATTTGGCACAAGTACTATGATTTAGTACAAATACTCTTATTGGCACAAATACTATGTTTCAGTACAAATACTACGATTTGGCAATAATACTGGGTTTTAGCACAACTACTGAGATTTGGGTGAAATACTATGATTTAGAAGAAATACTATGACTTCGTACAAATACAATGTTTTGGTTCAAATAATATGATTTGCAAAAAATACTATGATTTGGTACAAGTACCATGATTTAGTACAAATACTACAATTTCGCTCAAATACTATGAAATTGCAGTGATACTATGATTTTGAAGGAATACTATGATTTGGTAGGAATACTATGCCTTAGTAGTAATACTATAACATAGCAGATATACTATGATTTTGCAGACATAGTATGTTTTTGCACAAATACTACAACAACTACTACTACAAATACTACAATACTATGTTCGGGCAGTAATACTATTATTTGCTATAAATACTATTATTTGGCACATATACCATAATCAGCAGATATACTATAACATAACAGAAATTCTATGACTTAGTAGTAACACTAATATAACAGAAATTTTAACTGGCCACAAATAACATGATTTGGCACAAATACCATGATTTGGCAAAACGATACCATGATTTGGCACAAATACGATCATATTGCAGAAATACTATGATTGGGTACAAATACTATGATTTGGCACAAGTACTATGAATAAGTACAAATACTATGATTTGGCAGAAATACTATGATTTAGCAGAAATACTATGTTTAACATAAATAATATCTTTTCACAGAAATTTCTGCTAAAGGTACTATTTCTGCTTTTTAGCAGAAATACTGTAATTTTGCATAAATACTATGATTTGGGATAATACTATGATTTGGCAGATATACTATATTCAGCATATAAACTATAACATAACAGACATTCCTGCACTTAGTAGTAATCATAACATAAATAATATTATGGTTCTGCCCCCAACCATGATTTGGACAATACCATGATTTTCAAAATACTATGATTTAGCAGAAAACTATGATTGAGCAGAAGTACTAAGATGTAGTAGAAGTACTTTGATTTGCACAAATACTATTATGGAGGATATACTTTAACATGGAGAATATTGATATACACACACATACACATAGAGCAAAGTGTACAGGGCTGTTAAGAGTCTGGCTTGGTATATCTAGGTCAGCTAAATTGGCTGCACCTGCTGTAATCAGCACTTACACACACAGACACAGAGACAGCTATGAGTTTTCTGCAGTGTATTTCTCACATTCAGGATTCCCTCGAACAAATGGCCATAATTTCCTAACCGTAGGGCTAGAACGCTCATTCTGACACCGTTTTGTTCAGAAGAGATGGGGAAACTCAGGCTTCATAATTCAGAGATAAAATATAAATTATTGAGATATATGACTTGTAATACACTGTAACTGAGTAGAGGCGAAGCAAAACTGCCTTGACTTGCCCTCAAACAACTTTTGTAACTCAAATCTATATGGAGCATCAAAATCATTCTTTCACCGTAAGAAACAGCAGGCTTTGGTGAACAGTCATGGAAATTTTCAGGTCTCTGTGAAATCCATCAAAAGATATGACAGAGAAAAAGTGCTCATTTCCAGAGTTTGAAATCTGAAGAATCTGAGCGAGGGAAAATTTCCTACCCTCAACAAGTGTAATTCATGCAAACGGTAATAGGTGAGGAAAAATTCTTGATTGTGAGCATCAGGGATGTCTGAAGATATATTGGCAAGCGTCATGTCTCAACTTTGTTCGTTAGGAGATATGACGATTTGAAATGCCTCTCATTAGAGAATTCCAGCGCTGATTTTGAGAACTCTCCATGAGTTTCTATGGAGAGTTTTGAGACTTTATGTTACTCTGAGGAGATTTGCAAAAAATCTATAAGTCCCACAACAATGTAGTGACATTTCTGAAAGCCAGAAAATACCTACTTTTGATGTATAATTTGTGGGGTTGAGTGGAAATTGAGGAGTAGCAAGAAGTTGTTCAGACATGAAGAGAAAATTCAGAAAGGACGAGTGCACACTCTGAGTTAATTGCATAGCAACCATAACAACGCATGTATTTTCTGAAAATCACAATTTTGCAACTGAAAACTTAAAGAGGTATAAAATTAAATGGTAGAAGATCTGAAAAAGCTGATCATTCAGGATAGCCCATAGTCTGAGAACATTTTAAAGTTTGAATGGAGTTTCTAGGTGAAAGTATGACAAGTAGTTAGTTTCAAAAACAAGCAAGTTTTAGCAGAATTGTGGAAGTTTTCCATTCATTTCAATGGGACAAATTAAAGGAAAAAAGTGTAATATTTTAAAAAGTAAAGTAATAAACACAAAAGTCATAGCAAACATTAGCAGAAGAGCAGAACAGTATAGAGTTTGAACGGAAAATCGGCTGAAAACTGAGGCAGTAGATAGACGGCAAAAACGTACGGAAGCAACTTGAAGAATAACTAGAAATTTGCATTTCCTGCGAAAATGCTGTGTGGATGCCTTAATGCTGAAGCTGTCTGCTCAAAACTGAAAAGATGAAAGTTGCAAAAAGTTGTATGTGGTGAAAAAAATGTTGCCTTGAGCAGGATTTGAACTGGCCCTCTTAGTCTCAAGGCGGCTACTCATCTCACTAAGCAAAGTCACTCTCAATTACGCAAACTCATTCTCACAAAGAGAGATGGAGAGACTGACAATTTTGCTGAAATGAGCAGAAGCTGCTGAGAATTGTGCTGGTAAGAGGAGAAAAGGCTGAAATTTTGCTGAAAAGAGATGAATCAGCAGAATTTCTGCTGAAAAGAGTTTAAGAAGCAGAAAGTTGCGCTGAAAAGAGATGAATCAGCAGAATTTCTGCTTAAAAAGGTTTTTCCTGAAAACAGCTGAGATTTGTGCTAATAAGAGGTGAAAAGGCTGAAATTTTGCAGAAGAGGTGAACAAGCAGAATTGGGCTGAAAAGAGGTGAAAATTCTGCTGAAACAGTTCAATTCAGCAGAATTTCTGCTGAAAAGTGTTTGCAGAACTCTTTTCAGAATTCTGCTGAAAAGATGTTTTTGCTGAAAATAGCTGAAAAAGCTGGGAAACTGAAATTTTGCTGAAAGGGGTGAAAAAGCTGAATTGAGTTAAAAATGTTCCTCTGCGTAAAACAGGTTTCTGCTTAAAACAGCTAAAAGGTTGAGATTTGTGCTGAAAACAGGTGTTCAAATCCCATGACAGGATTTGAACCTGGCCCTTCGTCTCAAGGAAGCTACTATCTCATTGAACTAAACTTGTTCCGACAAACACAAGGGATGGAGAAACTGACAATTTTGGTAAATGAGCAGAAGCTGCTGAGTTTTGTGCTGAGAAGATGTGAAAAGCTGAAAAATTTGCAGAAAAGAGGTGAATCAGCAGAATTTCTGCTGAAAAGACGGAAAGAAGCAATCACAGTAGCTGCTCATCTCACTGAGCCAAGCAGTTCTTGTCCCACCAAGAGATATGATGAGAAAAATGTGCAGGGGGGCCGAAGAAGCTGAATTGTTGTGAAAAGAGGTGAAAAAGCTGAAATTCTTCTGAAGAGCAGAACAGGCTGAAATATTTCAGCTACTCATTGAGCCAAACTGGTTCTCACATAATGAAAAAAGGTGAAAAAGCTGAAAATTCTGATAAAACATCAGAAGTGGCTGACATTTGTGCTGATAAGAGGTGAAAACGCAAACTTTCTGCTGAAAGAGGCAGAACACCTGGTTCTGCTCAATTTCACCAATCAGAGTACTGTTGGTCTGCTTCATCAGGCTGTGTACTTGTATGTATTTCTGCCATGCAGCGTTAACAAGAATCTGAGGTCCATATTAGAAAAGCTGCTAAAATCATAAAAACTTTGCAGAATTGTAATAAATTAGCATATAAATTACAGGTCCGTGATAGTGTATAATTTGAAGTGAAAAAAAATTATTGACCAAGGTGGATTTGAACCCACGACCTTTTGAGCTGCAGACCCGTGTCATTACAATTGCGCCACCTGGAAGGGGGCGGATACCCGAAACCAGATTGATAACGAGTCAGAAATAGATCGCGGTGAGAGGTGAAAAACGCCGTTTTTTGGAGTTACAAAACGTCGTGTAACTCAAAAACTAGGAGGGCTAGCAGCATAATTCTTGTATGGGTGAATCAGCGGACATTGTGTACTTTGACTGCGATTTCATTGCTCTTTCTACCTCCATCGCGGAGATATGACGAGAGAAGAATGGCTTCATTTTCGGAGTTTGAAA
>NW_020327342.1:0-13073 GCF_001858045.2 Oreochromis niloticus | reverse complement strand
GACAGGTAGCTAGCTAACCCGAGCTGGCTGTCTTTTTGACTCAGGGTCATAGCTGGCTTATTTTTCGTTTTTATGAGCCGATGAGGTTTTTTTTAGTAACGGTACAAACAGTGAAAGGCGGTGGATTGTCCAGATGCTGGTCGATGTGGAAAAAATAACTGAGTTGTTTGGTAGTCGCTGACGCGGAGCTACAACCGAGGGCAGCTATCCACCGGTGTGTGTCAGAAGAACATGCGGGGAACGAGGCGGCGAGGCGACCGCGATCGACCGGTGGTAGATCGTGGATCAGGGAAACCGAAGGCAGAGAAGCAGGCGGCTGCCGGTCGGAGCGTGAGGTGAACTGAATTTCAGGTAAGAAGTTATGACCTGCACTCTATTTGGGTCAGATATAAACCGAGTTTAGGTGTAGTTTATTTTCGTTTTTTACAATCAGTTATAATAACTCGTACTGCGTGGTAGCTAGCACGATGGAGTTTTATACAGCTGTGTGCGCGCTAAGTTACTGATGTTGAACTTTATGACAGCCTCCCTGTCATTCTCTCGCCTGTTCAAACTTCAGTCATGAAACTGATCAATGATCGGCTTTTCTCTCTTGTTTGTTTATCGCGCTAAACAACAGCAGCACGTTTAAGCTTGATCAGCTGTTGTTAGAATTCATTTGATTTTAATTTCTAGTATCAGCTGATGTTTGCTGAGCCACAGCTGTAGAAGCGGCTGGTCGAAACCAGGAGATGACTTACTGAATCATCAGAGCTGAACTGGTGATGGAGAAACAGGTTTACCTTTTTTTTAGGTGACATGAATGAGTTGAAGGGAAGTTATGAACTGTTTCTGAGAGAAATAAACACCAAGCTCCTTTTTTTATTTAGCTGACAGCTGGTAACTGTGCAGGGCGGATCTAGCAAAGCTTTTGCCAGGGGCCAGGTAGGGCATTAACAGAGAAAGGTGGACACAAAGATATACTTTTCTTTCTTACTCATACAGGAGTGCAGAATTATTAGGCAAGTTGTATTTTTGAGGAATAATTTTATTATTGAACAACAACCATGTTCTCAATGAACCAAAAAACACATTAATATCAAAGCTGAATGTTTTCGGAAGTAGTTTTTAGTTTGTGTTTAGTTTAGCTATTTTAGGGGGATATCTGTGTGTGCAGGTGACTATTACTGTGCATAATTATTAGGCAACTTAACAAAAAAAAATATATACCATTTCAATTATTTATTTTTACCAGTGAAACCAATATAACATCTCCACATTCACAAATATACATTTCTGACATTCAAAAACAAACAAAAACAAATCAGCGACCAATATAGCCACCTTTCTTTGCAAGGACACTCAAAAGCCTGCCATCCATGGATTCTGTCAGTGTTTGATCTGTTCACCATCAACATTGCGTGCAGCAGCAACCACAGCCTCCCAGACACTGTTCAGAGAGGTGTACTGTTTTCCCTCCTTGTAAATCTCACATTTGATGATGGACCACAGGTTCTCAATGGGGTTCAGATCAGGTGAACAAGGAGGCCATGTCATTAGTTTTTCTTCTTTTAAACCGTTTCTTGCCAGCCACGCTGTGGAGTACTTGGACGCGTGTGATGGAGCATTGTCCTGCATGAAAATCATGTTTTTCTTGAAGGATGCAGACTCTTCCTGTACCACTGCTTGAAGAAGGTGTCTTCCAGAAACTTGCAGTAGGACTGGGAGTTGAGCTTGACGCCATCCTCAACCCGAAAAGGCCCCACAAGCTCACCTTTGATGATACCAGCCCAACCAGTACTCCACCTCCACCTTGCTGGCGTCTGAGTGGATGGAGCTCTCTGCCCTTTACCAATCCAGCACGGGCCATCCATCTGGCCCATCAAGACTCACTCTCATTTCATCAGTCCATAAAACTTAGAAAAATCAGTCTTGAGATATTTCTTGGCCCAGTCTTGACGTTTCAGCTGTGTGTCTTGTTCAGTGTGGTCGTCTTTCAGCCTTTCTTACCTTGCCATGTCTCTGAGTATTGCACACCTTGTGCTTTTGGGCACTCCAGTGATGTTGCAGCTCTGAATATGGCCAAACTGTGGCAAGTGGCATCTTGGCAGCTGCACGCTTGACTTTTCTCAGTTCATGGGCAGTTATTTTGCGCCTTGGTTTTTCCACCGCTTCTTGCGACCCTGTTGACTATTTTGAATGAAACGCTTGATTGTTCGATGATCACGCTTCAGAAGCTTTGCAATTTTAAGACTGCTGCATGCCTCTGCAAGATATCTCACTATTTTTGACTTTTCTGAGCCTGTCAAGTCTTCTTTTGACCCATTTTGCCAAAGGAAAGGAAGTTGCCTAATAATTATGCACACCTGATATAGGGTGTTGATGTCATAGACCATACCCTTCTCATTACAGAGATGCACATCACCTAATATGCTTAATTGGTAGTAGGCTTCGAGCCTATACAGCTTGGAGTAAGACAACATGCATGAAGGGGATGATGTGGACAAATACTCATTTGCCTAATAATTCTGCACTCCCTGTATAAAATATTTAGCTTTATTAAATAGTTATCTGAATCTTACAACCAAAGTTTGTATAATAATACACAAGATTGGCTGTAGACCATTGTTCATCATTCAGAACACTGTGTAAAAATAACAAAAAACAAAAAGTGAATGCAAAAGTGCATAAATATTTATTTTACGTGTTTGATATGTGTGGCGGGGCTGGTCTGCAGTGCCGCTGCAGGGGAGGTGGACCCACCTGAGGGCATCTGCAATCACACCTCTCGGGCGTAGTCTGTGCTCTCTCGGCTTTTTTGGGTGTGTGTCGGGCTGTGAGTTGAAAAGCTACAGCTGGCTGGGAGGTACACCAACCATGTGTGAAAAGTGGTCCATAACGTACTGGTCAAAGTGTGTTGTGCAACATTGTCGGGTCTGCCGTGGTACAGAGGACTTCTGCTTATGAACCTTGTGCACAGCGTCTGCAAATCGGGCTGTACAAAGTGACCTCATCTTTACCCAAAACTGTAAGCTGTCATCTGTGAGGCGCGAGCGGTGTTTGTTTTTACCATAATTCATGGTGGAGAATGGCTGCTCTTCTGAGTTTTGCTGTCTGTAGCCGTATGAATGGAAAACTACACAGATTAGCAGCGGCATAGGCACACATAAAATTTCTTCTGAAATTTTCGCTTTCTAGTTATTATTATATTCTCCATCTTCCGCCTAAATTTGCACGAATCCGCCCGCAGTTTTGAGACAAGCTTCATATATGTTACCTCATTTTGTGCGGCCGGATCTGGAATGGTTGCTATGACTTTTGGTGTTTATGAATTTTATAGTTTTTTAAATATTAATATTTAGTGAAATTTCCCGCGCTCCTCTGCCAAACAGTTTTGACATTAGGTTACATATGTTAGATCATTTTGTGCGGCTGAGCTGGACTATTATGTTTGACTTTTGGTGTTTATAATTTTATAGTTTTTTAATATTAATATTTTAGTCAAATTTAGGCCAATTCATCTTTTGGCGCCAAATAAACAGACTTCATTTGTGGTGTCTTGGCTCTCTCTAGTGGTATACCGGGGAGTAGTACAGCCGAAAAGATTTATCCTTGTGTTGAAAACTCCATATCCCACAATTCATAGCACCTCTACAGAGTGAACAATGGCGGCCACCACTTCGTTTTATATGTCTTTTATTCGTGTTTCTAGGTCACAAAATAAACTTTTAAGATATTTCAGGCGAGAATGTAGTGTGTAAACTTCAAATATCTGCTTGTTTATCAAGACATCCCATATTTAGCGACAGTGCTCTGACGACGTGGTCCTGCCTGACAGCTAGCCGGCTACCTAGCTAGCTGCCGCACTTGGCTGCAAATGGATAGCGAGGGGACTCTCTCTGTCGTTTCACCTCCCGGTCTCTCGCAAATGCTCGCAAGAATCGGAGTACAGCTGGATGTGGAAAAATAACTGAGTTGTTTGGTGTGCTATAAGCGGACTACAACAGGGCAGCTATCCACCGGTGTATGACAGAAAGGACATGCCGCGACCGCGATGCCGGAGGCGTTGCTAACGCGGAGGTCAATCTGGATCAGGGAAAGCGAAGGCAGGAGCGTGAGGTGAACTGAATTTCAGGTAAGAAGTATGACCTGCACTCTATTTGGTCAGATATAAACCGATTTAGGTGTAGTTTATTTACAGCATTCATGTTGACTGTACTCTAGTCTAGCCGTAGCATAGTAGCTAGCACGCTAGCATGGAAAAGCACCAGGTTTTATATACGGTGATGTGCAGCCGCTAAGTTTTTAGCTGACTATTTTCGTTATAGGACTTTATTTTATTCATAGAACGGTATAAACGTGAAAGGTGATGCCAGATGTAATTCAAATCGATCGTGTTACAAGAAATATTACGATTTTTCGGTGCCTGCAGATAGACAGTAGCTAGCTACCCGTGGCTTCTTTGATCAGTCTGACTATTTTCGTTTTTATAGCCGATAGTTTTTTAGTAACGTACCAGTGAAAGCGTGATTCAACTGGTCGATGTGGAAAAATACTGGTTGTTGTGTCGCTTACGCGCTACAACCAGCAGTAGCACGGTGTTCAAAGACTGGGATCAGAGCGATTGTGTAGATCTGGATCAGGGAAAGAGCGGAAAGCAGGGCGCGTCGGAGGTGAACTGAATTTCAGTAAGAAGTTATGACCTGCACTCTATTTGGGTCAGATATAAACGAGTTTAGGTGTAGTTTATTTTCGTTGTGCTGACTTTTACAATCAGTTATAATAACTCGTATGCTGTGTAGCCTAGCACGATGGATTTATACAGCTGTGTGCCGCTAAGTTACTGATTGAACTTTATGAAGCCTCCCTGTCATTCTCTCGCCTGTTCAAACTTCAGTCATGAAACTGATCAATGATGGCTTTTCTCTTGTTTGTTTATCGCGCTAAACACAGCAGCACGTTTAAGCTTGATCAGTGTTGTTAGAATTCATTTGATTTTAATTTCTAGTATCAGCTGATGTTTGCTGGAGCCACAGCTGTAGAACGGCTGTGAACCAGGAGATACCTTACTGAATCATCAGAGCTGAACTGGTGATGGAGAAACAGGTTTACCTTTTAGGTGACATGAATGAGTTGAAGGGAAGTTATGAACTGTTTCTGAGAGAATAACACCAAGCTCTTTTTTTTTAGCTGACAGCTGGTAACTGTGCAGGGGCGGATCTAGCAAAGCTTTTGCCAGGGGCCAGGTAGGGCATTAACAGAGAAAGTGGACACAAAGATATACTTTCTTTCTTACTCTCATACAGGGAGTGCAGAATTATTAGGCAAGTTGTATTTTGAGGAATAATTTTATTATTGAACACAACCATGTTCTCAATGAACCCAAAAACACATTATATCAAAGCTGAATGTTTTCGGAAGTAGTTTTTAGTTTGTGTTAGTTTTAGCTATTTTAGGGGGTATCTGTGTGTGCAGGTGACTATTACTGTGCATAATTATTAGGCAACTTAACAAAAAACAAATATATACCCATTTCAATTATTTATTTTACCAGTGAAACCAATATAACATCTCCACATTCACAAATATACATTTCAGACATTCAAAACAAACAAAACAAATCAGCGACCAATATAGCCACCTTCTTTGCAAGGACACTCAAAAGCCTGCCATCCATGGATTCTTCAGTGTTTTGATCTGTTCACCATCAACATTGCGTGCAGCAGCAACCACAGCCTCCCAGACACTGTTCAGAGAGGTGTACTGTTTTCCCTCCTTGTAAATCTCACATTTGATGATGGACCACAGTTCTCAATGGGGTTCAGATCAGGTGAACAAGGAGCCATGTCATTAGTTTTTCTTCTTTTAAACCCTTTCTTGCCAGCCACGCTGTGGAGTACTTGGACGCGTGTGATGAGCATTGTCCTGCATGAAAATCATGTTTTTCTTGAAGGATGCAGACTTCTTCCTGTACCACTGCTTGAAGAAGGTGTCTTCCAGAAACTTGCAGTAGGACTGGGAGTGAGCTTGACGCCATCCTCAACCCGAAAAGGCCCCACAAGCTCACCTTTGATGATACAGCCCAAACCAGTACTCCACCTCCACCTTGCTGGCGTCTGAGTGGACTGGAGCTCTCTGCCCTTTACCAATCCAGCCACGGCCCATCCATCTGGCCCATCAAGACTCACTTCATTTCATCAGTCCATAAAACCTTAGAAAAATCAGTCTTGAGATATTTCTTGGCCCAGTCTTGACTTTCAGCTTGTTGTCTTGTTCAGTGGTGGTCGTCTTTCAGCCTTTCTTACCTTGCCATGTTCTGAGTATTGCACACCTTGTGCTTTGGGCACTCCCAGTGATGTTGCAGCTCTGAATATGGCCAAACTGGTGGCAAGTGGCATCTTGGCAGCTGCACGCTTGACTTTTCTCAGTTCATGGCATTATTTTGCCCTTGGTTTTTCCACACGCTTCTTGCGACCCTGTTGACTATTTGAATGAAACGCTTGATTGTTCGATGATCAGCTTCAGAAGCTTTGCAATTTTAAGACTGCTGCATGCCTCTGCAAGATATCTCACTATTTTTGACTTTCTGAGCCTGTCAAGTCCTTCTTTTGACCCATTTTGCCAAAGGAAAGGAAGTTGCCTAATAATTATGCACACCTGATTAGGGTGTTGATGTCATTAGACCATACCCCTTCTCATTACAGAGATGCACATCACCTAATATGCTTAATTGGTAGTAGGCTTTCGAGCCTATACAGCTTGGAGTAAGACAACATGCATGAAGGGGATGAGTGGACAAAATACTCATTTGCCTAATAATTCTGCACTCCCTGTATAAAATATTTAGCTTTTATTAAATATTATCTGATCTTACAACCAAATTTGTATAATAATACACAAGATTGGCTGTAGACCATTGTTCATCATTCAACACTGTGTAAAAATAACAAAAAACAAAAAGTGAATGCAAAAGTGCATAAATATTTTTTTACGTGTTTGATATGTGTGGCGGGGCGTGGTCTGCAGTGCCGCTGCAGGGGAGGTGGACCCACCTGAGGGGCATCTGCAATCACACCTCTCGGGCGTAGTCTGTGCTCTCTCGGCTGTTTTTTGGGTGTGTGTCGGGCTGTGAGTTGAAAAGCTACAGCTGGCTGGGAGGTACACCAACCATGTGTGAAAAGTGGTCCATAACGTAATGCTTCAAAGGTGTTCGTGCAAACATTGTCGGGGTCTGCCGTGGTACAGAGGGACTTCTGCTTATGAACCTGTGTGCACAGCGTCTGCAAATCGGGCTGTACAAGTGACCTCATCTTTACCCAAAACTGTAAGCTGTCATCTGTGAGGCGCGAGCGGTGTTTGTTTTTACCATAATTTATGGTGGAGAATGGCTGCTCTTCTGAGTTTTGCTGTCTGTAGCCGTATGAATGGAAACTACACGATTAGCAGCGGCATAGGCACACATAAAATTTCTTCTGAAATTTTCGCTTTCTAGTTATTATATTATTCTCCAGTTTCCGCCTGAAATTTTGCAGCGAATCTCGCCTCGCAGTTTTGAGACAAGCTTCATATATGTTACCTCATTTTGTGCGGCCGGATCTGGAATGGTGTGCTATGACTTTTGGTGTTTATGAATTTATAGTTTTTTAAATATTAATATTTTAGTGAAAATTTTCCCGCGCTCCTCTGCCAAACAGTTTTGACATTAGGTTACATATGTTAGATCATTTGTGCGGCTGGAGCTGGACTATTAGTTATGACTTTTGGTGTTTATAACTTTTATAGTTTTTAAATATTAATATTTTAGTGCAAATTTAGGCCAATTCATCTTTTGGCGCCAAATAAACAGACTTCATTTGTGGTGTCTTGGCTCTCTCTAGTGGTATGCGGGAGTGGTACAGCCTGTGTACCCTTATTTGGATTACCGTAATGATGACAATTTCAACGGTGGCACAGCGTCGCTGCTTTCAGGAGCCCTTGGAATTTTAAGGTTGCGCAAATCATTCAAAGTTACGGTAATGCTTGGTGGAAAACTCAATATCCCACAATTCATAGCACGCCTCTACAGAGTGAACAATGGCGGCCACCACTTCTTTTATATGTCTTTTATTCGTGTTCTAGTCACAAAATAAGCTTTTAAGATATTTCAGGCGAGAATGTAGGTGTGTAAACTTCAAATATCTGCTTGTTTATCAAGACATCCCATATTTAGCGACAGTGCTCTGACTACGTCGGTCCTGCCTGACAGCTAGCCGGCTACCTAGCTGGCTACCTAGCTAGCTGCCGCACTTGGCTGCAAATGGATAGCGAGGGGACTCTCTCTGTCGTTTCACCTCCTGTCTCTCGCAAATGCTCGCATAGAATCGGAGTTACAGCTGGATGTGGAAAAAATAACTGAGTTGTTTGGTGTGGAGCTACAACAGAGGGCAGCTACCCACCGGTGTGTGACAGAAAGGACATGCGCCAACGAGACATATGAGGCCGGCAGGCGATTGCTAACGCGGTGGTCAATCATGGATCAGGGAAAGCGAAGGCAGGAGCGTGAGGTGAACTGAATTTCAGGTAAGAAGTTATGACTGCACTCTATTTGGTCAGATATAAACAGAGTTTAGGTGTAGTTTATTTTCGTTGTGCTGACTTTTTACAATCGTACTGCGTGCTAGCTAGCACGAGGGAGTTTATATACAGCTGTGTGCGCGCTAAGTTACTGACGTTGGACTTTATTTTATTCATAATGGTTAGTTCTAGAGTTGCCGTACAAACGGAATCGTGCCACATTCAGAGAAAATATTACGATTATTCTGTCGTTACGAAGCCTCCCTGTCATTCTCTCGCCTGTTGAAACTTCAGTCATGAAACTGATCAATGATCGGCTTTTCTCTCTTGTTTGTTTATCGCGCTAAACAACAGCAGCACGTTTAAGCTTGATCAGCTGTTTTAGAATCATGGATCAGGGAAAGCGAAGGCAGGAGCGTGAGGTGAACTGAATTTCAGGTAGGAAGTTATGACCTGCACTCTATTTGGGTCAGATATAACAGAGTTTAGGTGTAGTTTATTTTCGTTGTGCTGACTTTTTACAATCGTACTGCGTGCTAGCTAGCACGACGGGAGTTTATATACAGCTGTGTGCGCGCTAAGTTACTGACGTTGGACTTTATTTTATTCATAATGGTTAGTTCGTAGAGTTGCCGTACAAACGGAATCGTGCCACATTCAGAGAAAATATTACGATTTATTCTGTCGTTACGAAGCTCCCCTGTCATTCTCTCGCCTGTTGAAATTCAGTCATGAAACTGATCAATGATCGGCTTTTCGCTCTTGTTTGTTTATCGCGCTAAACAACAGCAGCACGTTTAAGCTTGATCAGCTGTTGTTAGAATTCATTTGCTTTTAATTTCTAGTATCAGCTGATGTTGCTGCAGCCACAGCTGTAAAACGGCTGTTCCAAACCAGATATCCTTACTGAATCATCAGAGCTGAACAGTGATGGAGAAACAGGTTTACCCTTAGGTGACATGAATGAGTTGAAGGGAAGTTATGAACTGTTTCTGAGAGACAAACACCAAGCTCATTTTTTTGTGTAGCTGACAGCTGGTAACTGTGCAGGGCGGATCTAGCAAAGCTTTTGCCAGGGGGCCAGGTAGGGCATTAACAGAGAAAGTGGACACAAAGATATACTTTTCTTTCTTATCTCATACAGGGAGTGCAGAATTATTAGGCAAGTTGTATTTTTGAGGAATAATTTATTATTGAACAACAACCATGTCTCATAACCATTCTCATGAACCCAAAAAACTCATTAATATCAAAGCTGAATGTTTTGGAAGTAGTTTATAGTTTTAGCTATTTTAGGGGATATCTGTGTGTGCAGGTGACACTTCCTGTGCATAATTATTAGGCAACTTAAAAAAAAATATATACCCATTTCAATTATTTATTTTACCAGTGAAACCAATATACATCTCCACATTCACAATATACATTTCTGACATTCAAAAACAAAACAAAAACAAATCGGCGACCAATATAACCACCTTTCTTTGCAAGGACGCTCAAAGCCTGCCATCCATGGATTCTGTCAGTGTTTTGATCTGTTCACCATCAACATTGCATGCAGCAGCAACCACAGCCTCCCAGACACTGTTCAGAGAGGTGTACTGTTTTCCCTCCTTGTAAATCTCACATTTGATGATGACCACAGGTTCTCAATGGGTTCAGATCAGGTGAACAAGGAGGCCATGTCATTAGTTTTTCCTTCTTTTATACCCTTTCTTGCCAGCCACGCTGTGGAGTACTTGGACGCGTGTGATGGAGCATTGTCCTGCATGAAAATCATGTTTTTCTGAAGGATGCAGACTTCTTCCTGTACCACTGCTTGAAGAAGGGTCTTCCAGAAACTGGCAGTAGGACGGGAGTTGAGCTTGACTCCATCCTCAACCCGAAAAGGCCCCACAAGCTCATCTTTGATGATACCAGCCCAAACCAGTACTCCACCTCCACCTTGCTGGCGTCTGAGTCGGACTGGAGCTCTCTGCCCTTTACCAATCCAGCCACGGGCCCATCCATCTGGCCCATCAAGACTCACTCTCATTTCATCAGTCCATAAAACCTTAGAAAAATCAGTCTTGAGATATTTCTTGGCCCAGTCTTGACGTTTCAGCTTGTGTGTCTTGTTCAGTGGTGGTCATCTTTCAGCCTTTCTTACCTTGGCCGTGTCTCTGAGTATTGCACACCTTGTGCTTTTGGGCACTCCAGTGATGTTGCAGCTCTGAAATATGGCCAAACTGGTGGCAAGTGGCATCTTGGCAGCTGCACGCTTGACTTTCTCAGTTCATGGGCAGTTATTTTGCACCTTGGTTTTTCCACACGCTTCTTGCGACCTGTTGACTATTTTGAATGAAACGCTTGATTGTTCGATGGTCACGCTTCAGAAGCTTTGGCAATTTTAAGACTGCTGCATCCCTCTGCAAGATATCTCACTATTTTTGACTTTTCTGAGCCTGTCAAGTCCTTCTTTTGACCCATTTTGCCAAAGGAAAGGAGGTTGCCTAATAATTATGCACACCTGAATAGGGTGTTGATGTCATTAGACCACACCCCTTCTCATACAGAGATGCACATCACCTAATATGCTTAATTGGTAGTAGGCTTTCGAGCCTATACAGCTTGGAGTAAGACAACATGCATGAAGAGGATGATGTGGACAAAATACTCATTTGCCTAATAATTCTGCACTCCCTGTAAACACCAAGCTCCTTTTTTGTGTAGCTGACAGCTGGTAACTGTGCAGGGGCGGATCTAGCAAAGCTTTTGCCAGGGGCCAGGTAGGGCATTAACAGAGAAAGGTGGACATAAAGATATACTTTTCTTTCTTACTCTCATATAAAATATTTAGCTTTTATTAAATAGTTATCTGAATCTCACAACCAAAGTTTGTATAATAATACACAAGATTGGCTGTAGACCATTGTTCATAATCAGAACTGGTGTAGAATAAAAAAACAAAAAGTGAATGCATGTGTGAAAGTGGTCTATAATGTAATGCTTCAAAGCGTGTTCATGCAAACATTGTTGGGTCTGCCGTGGTACAATGGACTTCTGCTCATGAACCTGTGTGCACAGCGTCTGCAAATCGGCGCTGTACGAAGTAACTTCATCTTTACACAAAACTGTAAGCTGTCATCTGTGAAGCGTGAGCGGTGTTTGTTTTTACCATAGTTCATGGTGGAGAATGGCTGCTCTTCTGAGTTTTGCTGTCTGTAGCCGTATGAATGGCAACTACAGTGATTAGCAGCGGCATAGGCACACATAAAATTTCTTCTGAAATTTTCGCTTTCTAGTTATTATTATTATTCTCCAGTTTCCGCCTGAAATTTTGCAGCGAATCTCGCCCCACAGTTTGAGACAAGCTTCATATATGTTACCTCATTTGTGCGCTGGATCTGGAATGGTGTGCTATGACTTTTGGTCTTTATGAATTTATAGTTTTTTTAAATATTAATATTTAGTGAAAATTTTCCGCGCTCCTCTGCCGAACAGTTTGACTTTAGGGTTACATATGTTAGATCATTTGTGCGGCTGGAGCTGGACTATTATGTCAGACTTTTGGTGTTCATGACTTTTATAGTTTTTAAATATTAATATTTTAGTGCAAATTTAGGCCAATTCATCTTTTGGCGCCAATAAACAGACTTCATTTGTGGTGTGTTGGCTCTCTCTAGTGGTATGCCGGGAGTGGTACAGCCTGTCTACCTTATTTGGATTACCGTAATGATGACAATTTCAACGGTGGCGCACAGCGTCGCTGCTTTCAGGAGCCATTGGAATTTTTAAGGTTGCGCAATCATTCAAAAGTTACGGTAATGCTGGTGGAAACTCAATATCCCACAATTCATAGCAGGCCTCTGCCGGAGTCAAACAATGGCGGCCATCACTTAGTTTTTATTTTCCTCTTAATACTGTTTCTAGGTCAAAAATAAACTTTTAAGAATATTTTCAGGCGAGAAGTAGTTGTGTAAACTTCAAATATCTGCTCGTTTTGTCAAACATCCCATATTAGCGACACTGTCTGACGATGTCGTTTCTGCCTGAGGCTAGCTGGCTAGCTAGCTAGCGCGGCTTGCTAACAAGCTACAGCCGGCCTGGATGACAGTGAGGGCGGCTTACTATGGTTTCACCCCGTCCTTCGCAGTGTCTCGTGGTCACAGCTGGACTTATTTTCCTTCATATGGACCGATGATTTATTATTTATTCATTTAGTAACGGTATTAAACAGTGAAAGGTGGTGGATTGGCCAGATGTAACTTCAAATATCTGCTCGTGTTACCAAGACATCCCATATTAGCTCTGATGTTTTCGGGCCTGCAAAGAGCTAGACAGGTAGCTAGCTAACCCGAGCTGGCTGTCTTTTGACTCAGGGTCATAGCTGGACTTATTTTTCGTTTTTTATGAGCCGATGAGG
Source organism: Oreochromis niloticus (assembly GCF_001858045.2). Taxonomy (NCBI): domain Eukaryota; kingdom Metazoa; phylum Chordata; class Actinopteri; order Cichliformes; family Cichlidae; genus Oreochromis; species Oreochromis niloticus. The sequence continues at coordinate 136 of NW_020327342.1, read as the reverse complement.
GGTTTTTTTTTAGTAACGGTACAAACAGTGAAAGGCGTGGATTGTCCAGATGCTGGTCGATGTGGAAAAAATAACTGAGTTGTTTGGTAGTCGCTGACGCGGAGCTACAACCGAGGGCAGCTATCCACCGGTGTGT
>NW_020327341.1:0-12418 GCF_001858045.2 Oreochromis niloticus | reverse complement strand
AAAGAGGTGAATCACAGAAATTCCTGCAGAAAAAGGTAAAGAAGCAATAGTTGCGCTGAAAGAGATGAATCAGCAGAGTTTCTGCTCAAAAGAGTTTTTTCTGAAACAGCAAAAAGCTGAATTTGTGTGAAAAGGGGTGAAAAAAATGAAAATTTTGCCTACAGGGGTGAAGAAGCTAAAGTATACCAAATCAAAGTATTTGTGCCAAAACATAGTGTTTCTGCCATATTGTGGTACTACTACATTACAACATGAATACGTATTAAAGATGAAAGAAACTGGCAACAAATTCCTCCACTACAAACCAGTCTGATACCACTTCTTTGCAGTGTTCACGTTTACTAAGGCACTACCCAAAAGGCGCCACAAGAGGGCACTCCAACACAAGAGATGACCTATGTACACTGATGCACTTAGTAACAGTCAGCCTCCTACTTAGCCATACGTAATACAGCGATATTACAGTGTACAAATTCACATAATTTGCAGGGGGAAAAAACAAAGCAGGAACAAGCCCCAAAACAATAAATAACTGGCTGCCATAGCTATTGCTAACTAGCAATACGCTAAAGGTAACTAAAACCAATACCAACCAATGTTTTTGCAGAAACACTGTAATTTCACTCAAATACTATGAAATAGCAGTAATACTATGATTTGGCAGAAATACTATGTCTTTGCAGAAACACTGTAATTTCACTCAAATAATATGAAATAGCAGTAATACTATGATTTGGCAGAAATACTATGTTTCAGTACAAATACTATGACAAAGCAGAAATACTATGACTTAGAAGTAATACTATAACAAAAGGGATTCCTCAAATACTATGAATTGCAGTAATTCTATGATTGGCAGAAATACTGTACTTCGTACAAATACAATGCTTTGGTACAAATACTATATTTTGATTTCAATACTGTGATTTGGCACGAGTAGTATGATTTAGTACAAATACTACGAATTGGCAGAAATACTGTGACTTAGTAGTAATACTATAACATAACAGATATACTATGATTTTGCAGACAGTCTATGTTTTTGCACAAGTAGCACAATATGGCAGAAATACTATGATTTGGCACAAGTACTATGATTTAGTACAATACTCTTATTGGCACAAATACTATGTTTCAGTACAATACTACGATTTGCAATATACTGGGTTTAGCACAACTACTGAGATTTGGGTGAAATACCATGATTTAGAAGAAATACTATGACTTCGTACAAATACAATGTTTTGGTTCAAATAATATGATTTGCAAAAAATACTATGATTTGGCACAAGTACCATGATTTAGTACAAATACTACAGTTTCGCTCAAATACTATGAAATTGCAGTGATACTATGATTTTGAAGGAATACTATGATTTGGTAGAAATACTATGCCTTAGTAGTAATACTATAACATAGCAGATATAATGTGATTTTGCAGACATAGTATGTTTTTGCACAAATACTACGATTTCGCTCAAATACTATGGAATTGCAGTAATACTATGATTTGGAATGCTATGATTTGATAGGAATACTATGCCTTAGTAGTAATACTATAATAACAGATATACTATGATTTGCAGAAATTCTATGTTTTTGCACAAATACTACAATTTGCAGAAATACTATGTTTGGGCAGTAATACTATGATTTGCTATAAATACTATGATTTGGCACATATACTATAATCAGCAGATATACTATAACATAACAGAAATTCTACGACTTAGTAGTAACACTATAATATAACAGAAATTTTAACTGGACACAAATAACATGATTTGCCCCAAAACCATGATTTGGCAAAAAATACCATGATTTGGCACAATACGATGATATTGCAGAAATACTATGATTGGGTACAAATACTATGATTTGGCACAAGTACTATGAATAAGTACAAATACTATGATTTGGCAGAAATACTATGACTTAGCAGAAATACTATGTTTTAACATAAATAATATCTTTTGACAGAAATTTCTTCTAAAAGGTACTATTTCTGCTTTTTAGCAGAAATACTGTAATTTTGCATAAACACTATGATTTGGGATAAATACTATGATTTGGCAGATATACTATATTCAGCAAATATACTATAACATAACAGACATTCCTCCACTTAGTAGTAATCTCATAACATAAAATAAATATTATGGTTCTGCCCAAAACCATGATTTGGCACAAATACCATGATTTGTCAAAAATACTATGATTTAGCAGAAATACTATGATTGAGCAGAAGTACTAAGATGTAGTAGAAGTACTTTGATTTAGCACAAATACTATTATGGAGGAGTAATACTTTAACATGGGAGAGATATTGATACACACACACACATGCACAGAGAGCAAAGTGTACAGTGGCTGTTAAGAGTCTGGGCTTGGTATATCTAGGTCAGCTAAATTGGCTGCACCTGCTGTAATCAGCACTTACACACACAGACACAGAGAGAGGTATAAGTTTTCTGCAGTGTATTTCTCACATTCAGGATTCCCCTCGAACAAATGGCCATAATTTCCTAACCGTAGGGGCTAGAATGCTCATTCTGACACCGTTTTGTTCAGAAGAGATGGGGAAATCTGCAGGTCTTCATAATTCAGAGATAAAATATAAATTATTGAAGATATATGACTTGTAATACACTGTAACTGAGTAGAGGCAAAGCAAAACTGCCTTGACCTGCCCTCAAACAACGTTTTGTAACTCTAAATCTATATGGAGCATCAAAATCATTCTTTCACCGTAAGAAACAGCAGGCTTTGGTGAACAGTCATGGAAATTTTCAGGTCTCTGTTGAAATCCATCAAAAAGATATGACGAGAGAAAAAAGTGCCTCATTTCCAGAGTTTGAAATCTGAAGAAATCTGAGCGAGGGAAAAATTTCCTACCCTGAAAGATGTGTAATTCATGGCCAAACAGTAATAGGTGAGGAAGAAATTCTTGAATTGTGAGCATCAGGGATGTCTGAAGATATATTGGCACAAGCCTCATGTCTCAACTTTGTTTCGTTAAGGAGATATGACGATTTAAAAATGCCTCTCATTAGAGAAATCCAGCGCTGATTTTGAAGAAACTCTCCATTGACTTTCTATGGAGAGTTTTGAGACTTTGTGTTGCTCTGAGGAGATTTGCAAAACATCTGTAAATCCCACAACAATGATAGTGACATCTTCTGAAAGCCAGCAAAAATACCTACGTTTTGATGTATAAATTGTGGGGCTTGAGTGGAAATTGAGCGAGTAGCAAGAAGTTGTTTAGACATGAAGAGAAAATTCAGAATAGACGAGTGTACACTCTGAGTTAATTGCATAGCAACCATAACAACGCATGTATTTTGTGAAAAATCACAATTTTGCAACTGAAAACTTAAAGAGGTATAAGATTAAAACGGTAGAAGTTCTGAAAAAACTGATTCACTCAGGAATAGCCCAATAGTCTGAGAACATTTTAAAGTTTGAATGGAGTTTCTAGGTGAAAGTATGACAAAGTAGTTAAGTTTCAAATACAAGCAAGTTTTAGCAGAATTGTGGAAGTTTTCCATTCATTTCAATGGGACAAATTAAAGGAAAAAAGTGTAATACTTTAAAAAGTATAACAGTAATAAACACCAAAAGTCATAGCACACATTAGCAGAAATAGCAGAACAGTATAGAGTTTGAACTGAGAAAATCGGCTGAAAACTGAGGAAGTAGTTAAACGGCAAAAAACGTACGGAAGTCCTAAGAATAATAATAAAGAATAAAGAGAAACAGGAACTCAATAGTGTGGAAGCCCTTTAAGGGCATCCACACAATAACTAGAAAGCGAAAATTTCAGAAGAAATTTTATGTGTGCCTATGCCGCTGCTAATCTGTGTAGTTTTCCATTCATACGGCTACAGACAGCAAAACTCAGAAGAGCAGCCATTCTCCACCATGAATTATGGTAAAAACAAACACCGCTCGCGCCTCACAGATGACAGCTTACAGTTTTGGGTAAAGATGAGGTCACTTTGTACAGCCCCGATTTGCAGACGCTGTGCACACAGGTTCATAAGCAGAAGTCCCTCTGTACCACGGCAGACCCCGACAATGTTTGCACGAACACACTTTGAACCAGTACGTTATGGACCACTTTTCACACATGGTTGGTGTACCCTCCCAGCCAGCTGTAGCTTTTCAACTCACAGCCCGACACACACCCAAAAAACAGCCGAGAGAGCACAGACTACGCCCGAGAGGTGTGATTGCAGATGCCCCTCAGGTGGGTCCACCTCCCCTGCAGCGGCACTGCAGACCACGCCCCGCCACACATATCAAACACGTAAAATAAATATTTATGCACTTTTGCATTCACTTTTTGTTTTTTGTTATTTTTACACAGTGTTCTGAATGATGAACAATGGTCTACAGCCAATCTTGTGTATTATTATACAAACTTTGGTTGTAAGATTCAGATAACTATTTAATAAAAGCTAAATATTTTATACAGGGAGTGCAGAATTATTAGGCAAATGAGTATTTTGTCCACATCATCCCCTTCATGCATGTTGTCTTACTCCAAGCTGTATAGGCTCGAAAGCCTACTACCAATTAAGCATATTAGGTGATGTGCATCTCTGTAATGAGAAGGGGTATGGTCTAATGACATCAACACCCTATATCAGGTGTGCATAATTATTAGGCAACTTCCTTTCCTTTGGCAAAATGGGTCAAAAGAAGGACTTGACAGGCTCAGAAAAGTCAAAAATAGTGAGATATCTTGCAGAGGGATGCAGCAGTCTTAAAATTGCAAAGCTTCTGAAGCGTGATCATCGAACAATCAAGCGTTTCATTCAAAATAGTCAACAGGGTCGCAAGAAGCGTGTGGAAAAACCAAGGCGCAAAATAACTGCCCATGAACTGAGAAAAGTCAAGCGTGCAGCTGCCAAGATGCCACTTGCCACCAGTTTGGCCATATTTCAGAGCTGCAACATCACTGGAGTGCCCAAAAGCACAAGGTGTGCAATACTCAGAGACATGGCCAAGGTAAGAAAGGCTGAAAGACGACCACCACTGAACAAGACACACAAGCTGAAACGTCAAGACTGGGCCAAGAAATATCTCAAGACTGATTTTTCTAAGGTTTTATGGACTGATGAAATGAGAGTGAGTCTTGATGGGCCAGATGGATGGGCCCGTGGCTGGATTGGTAAAGGGCAGAGAGCTCCAGTCCCACTCAGACGCCAGCAAGGTGGAGGTGGAGTACTGGTTTGGGCTGGTATCATCAAAGGTGAGCTTGTGGGGCCTTTTCGGGTTGAGGATGGCGTCAAGCTCAACTCCCAGTCCTACTGCAAGTTTCTGGAAGACACCTTCTTCAAGCAGTGGTACAGGAAAAAGTCTGTATCCTTCAAGAAAAACATGATTTTCATGCAGGACAATGCTCCATCACACGCGTCCAAGTACTCCACAGCGTGGCTGGCAAGAAAGGGTATAAAAGAAGAAAAACTAATGACATGGCCTCCTTGTTCACCTGATCTGAACCCCATTGAGAACCTGTGGTCCATCATCAAATGTGAGATTTACAAGGAGGGAAAACAGTACACCTCTCTGAACAGTGTCTGGGAGGCTGTGGTTGCTGCTGCACGCAATGTTGATGGTGAACAGATCAAAACACTGACAGAATCCATGGATGGCAGGCTTTTGAGTGTCCTTGCAAAGAAAGGTGGCTATATTGGTCGCTGATTTGTTTTTGTTTTGTTTTTGAATGTCAGAAATGTATATTTGTGAATGTGGAGATGTTATATTGGTTTCACTGGTAAAAATAAATAATTGTAATGGGTATATATTTGTTTTTTGTTAAGTTGCCTAATAATTATGCACAGTAATAGTCACCTGCACACACAGATATCCCCCTAAAATAGCTAAAACTAAACACAAACTAAAAACTACTTCCGAAAACATTCAGCTTTGATATTAATGTGTTTTTTGGGTTCATTGAGAACATGGTTGTTGTTCAATAATAAAATTATTCCTCAAAAATACAACTTGCCTAATAATTCTGCACTCCCTGTATGAGAGTAAGAAAGAAAAGTATATCTTTGTGTCCACCTTTCTCTGTTAATGCCCTACCTGGCCCCCTGGCAAAAGCTTTGCTAGATCCGCCCCTGCACAGTTACCAGCTGTCAGCTAAATAAAAAAAGGAGCTTGGTGTTTATTTCTCTCAGAAACAGTTCATAACTTCCCTTCAACTCATTCATGTCACCTAAAAAAAAGGTAAACCTGTTTCTCCATCACCAGTTCAGCTCTGATGATTCAGTAAGGTCATCTCCTGGTTTCGACCAGCCGCTTCTACAGCTGTGGCTCCAGCAAACATCAGCTGATACTAGAATTAAAATCAAATGAATTCTAACAACAGCTGATCAAGCTTAAACGTGCTGCTGTTGTTTAGCGCGATAAACAAACAAGAGAGAAAAGCCGATCATTGATCAGTTTCATGACTGAAGTTTGAACAGGCGAGAGAATGACAGGGGAGGCTGTCATAAAGTTCAACATCAGTAACTTAGCGCGCACACAGCTGTATAGAAACTCCATCGTGCTAGCTACCACGCAGTACGAGTTATTATAACTGATTGTAAAAAGTCAGCACAACGAAAATAAACTACACCTAAACTCGGTTTATATCTGACCCAAATAGAGTCCAGGTCATAACTTCTTACCTGAAATTCAGTTCACCTCACGCTCCGACCGGCAGCCGCCTGCTTCTCCTGCCTTCGGTTTCCCTGATCCACGATCTACCACCGGTCGATCGGCGGTCGCCTCGCCGCCTCGTTCCCCGCATGTTCTTTCTGACACACACCGGTGGATAGCTGCCCTCGGTTGTAGCTCCGCGTCAGCGACTACCAAACAACTCAGTTATTTTTCCACATCGACCAGCATCTGGACAATCCACCGCCTTTCACTGTTTGTACCGTTACTAAAAAAAACCCTCATCGGCTCATAAAAACGAAAAATAAGTCCAGCTATGACCCTGAGTCAAAAAGACAGCCAGCTCGGGTTAGCTAGCTACCTGTCTAGCTCTTTGCAGGCACCGAAAACATCAGAGCTAATATGGGATGTCTTGGTAACACGAGCAGATATTTGAAGTTTACATCTGGCCAATCCACCACCTTTCACTGTTTATACCGTTACTAAATGAATAAATAAATAAATCATCGGTCCATATAAACGAAAAATAAGTCCAGCTAAAACACATACTGTCGGCGAGCGACCGGGTGCTGACACGAGTTTCACCCGCCTCAATATAAGCCAAGCCTGGGTGCTTTTTCACGAAGGGTCGCTAGCGGTGCTAGCTAACTATGCTAGCGGCGCTAGCTAGCTAGCCGGCTATCAGCAACACATAAGAGAACTGCTGCTAAATAAACTACACCTAAACTCGGTTTATATCTGACCCAAATAGAGTGCAGGTCATAACTTCTTACCTGAAATTCAGTTCACCTCACGCTCCTGCCTTCGCTTTCCCTGATCCACGATTGACCTCCGCGTTAGCAAACACCGGTCGATCGGCGTTCGCGGCATGTCCTTTCTGTCATACACCGGTGGATAGCTGCCCACTGTTGTAGCTCCGCGTTATAGCACCACCAAACAACTCAGTTATTTTTTCCACATCCAGCTGTAACTCCGATTCTGTGCGAGCATTTGCGAGAGACCAGGGAGGTGAAACGACAGAGAGAGTCCCCTCGCTATCCATTTGCAGCCAAGTGCGGCAGCTAGCTAGGTAGCCAGCTAGGTAGCCGGCTAGCTGTCAGGCAGGACCAACGTAGTCAGAGCACTGTCGCTAAATATGGGATGTCTTGATAAAACAAGCAGATATTTGAAGTTTACACACCTACATTCTCGCCTGAAAATATCTTAAAAGTTTATTTTGTGACCTAGAAACACGAATAAAAGACATATAAAACGAAGTGGTGGCCGCCATTGTTCACTCTGTAGAGGCGTGCTATGAATTGTGGGATATGGAGTTTTCAACACAAGGATAAAATCTTTTCGGCTGTACTACTCCCGGTATACCACTAGAGAGAGCCAAGACACCACAAATGAAGTCTGTTTCTATGGTGCCAAAAGCAGAATCTTTCTCAGGAGCCTAGAAATTGGCCTAAATTTGCACTAAAATCTAAATATTTCAAAAACTATAAAAGTTATAAACACCAAAAGTCACACCATACTAGCCCAGCTCCAGCCGCACAAAATGATGTAACATATGTACCCCTATTGTCAAACTGTTTGGCAGAGGAGCGCGGGAAAATTTTCACTAAAATATTAATATTTAAAAACTATAATATTCATAAACACCAAAAGTCATAGCACACCATTCCAGATCCAGCCGCACAAAATGAGGTAACATATATGAAGCTTGTCCAAAAACTGCGGGTCGAGATACACTGCAAAATTTCAGGCGGAAAAAGGAAAATAATAATAATAATAATAAGAAGAATAATAAATCCGAGGAATAGTAATATGTGTGCCTCTTGGCATAGGCACACATAATAACTAGAAAGCGAAAATTTCAGAAGAAATTTTATGTGTGCCTATGCCGCTGCTAATCACTGTAGTTGCCATTCATATGGCTACAGACAGCAAAACTCAGAAGAGCAGCCATTCTCCACCATGAACTATGGTAAAAACAAACACCGCTCACGCTTCACAGATGACAGCTTACAGTTTTGTGTAAAGATGAAGTTACTTCGTACAGCGCCGATTTGCAGACGCTGTGCACACAGGTTCATGAGCAGAAGTCCCATTGTACCACGGCAGACCCGACAATGTTTGCATGAACACGCTTTGAAGCATTACATTATAGACCACTTTTCACACATGCATTCACTTTTTGTTTTTTGTTATTTCTACACAGTGTTCTGAATTATGAACAATGGTCTACAGCCAATCTGTGTATTATTATACAAACTTTGGTTGTGAGATTCAGATAACTATTTAATAAAAGCTAAATATTTTATATGAGAGTAAGAAAGAAAAGTATATCTTTATGTCCACCTTTCTCTGTTAATGCCCTACCTGGCCCCCTGGCAAAAGCTTTGCTAGATCCGCCCTGCACAGTTACCAGCTGTCAGCTACACAAAAAAAGGAGCTTGGTGTTTACAGGGAGTGCAGAATTATTAGGCAAATCAGTATTTTGTCCACATCATCCTCTTCATGCATGTTGTCTTACTCCAAGCTGTATAGGCTCGAAAGCCTACTACCAATTAAGCATATTAGGTGATGTGCATCTCTGTAATGAGAAGGGGTGTGGTCTAATGACATCAACACCCTATATCAGGTGTGCATAATTATTAGGCAACCTCCTTTCCTTTGGCAAAATGGGTCAAAAGAAGGACTTGACAGGCTCAGAAAAGTCAAAAATAGTGAGATATCTTGCAGAGGGATGCAGCAGTCTTAAAATTGCAAAGCTTCTGAAGCGTGACCATCGAACAATCAAGCGTTTCATTCAAAATAGTCACAGGGTCGCAAGAAGCGTGTGGAAAACCAAGGCGCAAAATAACTGCCCATGAACTGAGAAAAGTCAAGCGTGCAGCTGCCAAGATGCCACTTGCCACCAGTTTGGCCATATTTCAGAGCTGCAACATCACTGGAGTGCCCAAAGCACAAGGTGTGCAATACTCAGAGACACGGCCAAGGTAAGAAAGGCTGAAAGATGACCACCACTGAACAAGACACACAAGCTGAAACGTCAAGACTGGGCCAAGAAATATCTCAAGACTGATTTTTCTAAGGTTTTATGGACTGATGAAATGAGAGTGAGTCTTGATGGGCCAGATGGATGGGCCCGTGGCTGGATTGGTAAAGGGCAGAGAGCTCCAGTCCGACTCAGACGCCAGCAAGGTGGAGGTGGAGTACTGGTTTGGGCTGGTATCATCAAAGATGAGCTTGTGGGGCCTTTTCGGGTGAGGATGGAGTCAAGCTCAACTCCCAGTCCTACTGCCAGTTTCTGGAAGACACCTTCTTCAAGCAGTGGTACAGGAAGAAGTCTGCATCCTTCAAGAAAACATGATTTTCATGCAGGACAATGCTCCATCACACGCGTCCAAGTACTCCACAGCGTGGCTGGCAAGAAGGGTATAAAAGAAGGAAAAACTAATGACATGGCCTCCTTGTTCACCTGATCTGAACCCCATGAGAACCTGTGGTCCATCATCAAATGTGAGATTTACAAGGAGGGAAAACAGTACACCTCTCTGAACAGTGTCTGGGGGCTGTGGTTGCTGCTGCATGCAATGTTGATGGTGAACAGATCAAAACACTGACAGAATCCATGGATGGCAGGCTTTTGAGCGTCCTTGCAAAGAAAGGTGGTTATATGGTCGCCGATTTGTTTTTGTTTTGTTTTTGAATGTCAGAAATGTATATTTGTGAATGTGGAGATGTTATATTGGTTTCACTGGTAAAAATAAATAATTGAAATGGTATATATTTGTTTTTTTAAGTTGCCTAATAATTATGCACAGGAAGTGTCACCTGCACACACAGATATCCCCTAAAATAGCTAAAACTATAAACTACTTCCAAAAACATTCAGCTTTGATATTAATGAGTTTTTTGGGTTCATTGAGAACATGGTTGTTGTTCAATAATAAAATTATTCCTCAAAAATACAACTTGCCTAATAATTCTGCACTCCCTGTATGAGAGTAAGAAAGAAAAGTATATCTTTGTGTCCACCTTTCTCTGTTAATGCCTACCTGGCCCCTGGCAAAAGCTTTGCTAGATCCGCCCCTGCACAGTTACCAGCTGTCAGCTACACAAAAAAATGAGCTTGGTGTTTGTCTCTCAGAAACAGTTCATAACTTCCCTTCAACTCATTCATGTCACCTAAGGTAAACCTGTTTCTCCATCACCTGTTCAGCTCTGATGATTCAGTAAGGATATCTGGTTTGGAACAGCCGTTTTTACAGCTGTGGCTGCAGCAAACATCAGCTGATACTAGAAATTAAAAGCAAATGAATTCTAACAACAGCTGATCAAGCTTAAACGTGCTGCTGTTGTTTAGCGCGATAAACAACAAGAGCGAAAAGCCGATCATTGATCAGTTCATGACTGAAGTTTCAACAGGCGAGAGAATGACAGGGGAGGCTTCGTAACGACAGAATAAATCGTAATATTTTCTCTGAATGTGGCACGATTCCGTTTGTACGGCAACTCTACGAACTAACCATTATGAATAAAATAAAGTCCAACGTCAGTAACTTAGCGCGCACACAGCTGTATATAAACTCCCGTCGTGCTAGCTAGCACGCAGTACGATTGTAAAAAGTCAGCACAACGAAAATAAACTACACCTAAACTCTGTTTATATCTGACCCAAATAGAGTGCAGGTCATAACTTCCTACCTGAAATTCAGTTCACCTCACGCTCCTGCCTTCGCTTTCCCTGATCCATGATTCTAACAACAGCTGATCAAGCTTAAACGTGCTGCTGTTGTTTAGCGCGATAAACAACAAGAGAGAAAAGCCGATCATTGATCAGTTTCATGACTGAAGTTTCAACAGGCGAGAGAATGACAGGGGAGGCTTCGTAACGACAGAATAAATCGTAATATTTCTCTGAATGTGGCACGATTCCGTTTGTACGGCAACTCTACGAACTAACCATTATGAATAAAATAAAGTCCAACGTCAGTAACTTAGCGGCGCACACAGCTGTATATAAACTCCCCTCGTGCTAGCTAGCACGCAGTACGATTGTAAAAAGTCAGCACAACGAAAATAAACTACACCTAAACTCTGTTTATATCTGACCCAAATAGAGTGCAGGTCATAACTTCTTACCTGAAATTCAGTTCACCTCACGCTCCTGCCTTCGCTTTCCCTGATCCATGATTGACCACCGCGTTAGCAATCGCCTGCCCGGCCTCATATGTCTCGTTGGCGGCATGTCCTTTCTGTCACACACCGGTGGGTAGCTGCCCTCTGTTGTAGCTCCACCACCAAACAACTCAGTTATTTTTTCCACATCCAGCTGTAACTCCGATTCTATGCGAGCATTTGCGAGAGACCAGGGAGGTGAAACGACAGAGAGAGTCCCTCGCTATCCATTTGCAGCCAAGTGCGGCAGCTAGCTAGGTAGCCAGCTAGGTAGCCGGCTAGCTGTCAGGCAGGACCGACGTAGTCAGAGCACTGTCGCTAAATATGGGATGTCTTGATAAAACAAGCAGATATTTGAAGTTTACACACCTACATTCTCGCCTGAAAATATCTTAAAAGCTTATTTTGTGACCTAGAACACGAATAAAAGACATATAAAACGAAGTGGTGGCCGCCATTGTTCACTCTGTAGAGGCGTGCTATGAATTGTGGGATATTGAGTTTTCCACCAAGCATTACCGTAACTTTTGAATGATTTGCGCAACCTTAAAAATTCCAAGGGCTCCTGAAAGCAGCG
>NW_020327340.1:0-33951 GCF_001858045.2 Oreochromis niloticus | reverse complement strand
CACTACATAAAAACATATTGAGAATAACTACAATTGTTTTTAGGGCCCGAGCACTGAGAGTGCGAAGGCCCTATTGTATCTGCTCTGTTTCTTCTTCTTCGTCTTATTATTATTAGGGCCCGAGCACTTCGAGTGCGAAGGCCCTATTGTATCTGCTCTGTTTCTTATTAGGCCCGAGCCCGAGCACCGAGAGTGCGAAGGCCCTATTGTATCTGCTCTGTTTCTTGTTATTAGGGCCCGAGCACAAAAGTGCGAAGCCCTATTGTATCTGTCTGTTTCTTCTTCTTCTTCTTCTTCTCTTCTTCTCTATTATTATATTATTATTATTAGGGCCCGAGCACAGTGCGAAGGCCCTATTGTATCTGCTCTGTTTCTTATTATTATTATTATTATTATTATTATATTATTATTATTATTATTATTATTATTATTCGGCAAATGAAGGCCTTTTGAGGGCTAACATGCTCGAAAACTCATGAAATTTTGCACACATGCAGGTCTGGTGAAAATTTGTATTTTAATGTACATAGACACTGGGAAATGGCTCAGTAGCGCCACCTATGCTTGAAATGCAGCCCTACGACATTAGCTACATGTATGAAACTGGCACACATGTGTATCATGCAAGACGAACAAAAAAGTCATGGCCATGTCCAAACCCAACAGGAAGTCCGCCATTTGGAAGTGAAGGTGACATTTTGGCTCTAATTTTGCCATTTCCATGCCTCGAACTTTTGCGAACTCCTCATTGGAATTTCATCGTACAAGCTTCATATTTGGTCAGTGTCAACTACACACCTGGGCCATGTTAAATTGCGGAGCTTTTGAGTTTTCGGGATACGGTGAGGCCGTGGCGCCACGGCGAATTTCGATGACTCGCCATGAAAATCTTATTGCCTCTCGTTCTGTCATACATTGTCCGACCTTGACCAAAGTGGACACATATGATAAGGCTCCACCCCTGAACATATTTCAACTGCCATATTTGACATCAGGGACAGCGCCACCTAGTGGGAACAGGAAATGTCATGTTTTACACTTTGGGGTACAGTATTGTAATGGGTGACATCTGCAGCCTCAAATTTCTCCAGGAAAGCCTTAAGGAGTTGGTCTTGGGTTACAGAGAAAACTGTGAGTTTTCGCTGAAGGGTGTGACCCCAGCAGCATGGCGAACATTGAGGTCTCGCCATGAAGAAACAAATTAGTGTAACTCAATGAAATCCAATCTGATCAGTACCAGATTTTACAGGGATGATGTCAGACCCGCCCTGAACAGATTGATCATTGTCAGGAATACGTAGAGCGCCACCTAGTGGCACCAGGAAATGTCATGTCTTTCATTTTGTTGTACTGATTTTCACAGGTTCATCGTGGCCACCTCAAAAGCGGTGAATATCACCATCAGTCCCTCTTGATGCTTCAGTGAGAAAATTGTGACTATAAACTGAACGGCGCACCCTGGTGGCAACGCAGTTCACCATGAAAGATGAAGTGGCTTTTGAGGGGCTTGAAAAGTTTAAAAAGTCTTGAAATTTGGCGCACACCTCTAATGTGATGAGGGATTTCTTTTTATATGTTCATTTTCCTTGAACAGCGCAAAATGGCTCCACAGCGCCCCTACAAAATTTCAAAACAACAGCCCCTGCTCTGTTTTATGTATGAGTTTGAAACCTGGCAAGCTTATTGGAGATATCAAATGTACAAAAAAAGTCTCTTGGAGCAATATCCCAAATCCAACAGGAAGTCAGCCCATTTTAAAATTAATGTGTAAATTTGTCGACATTTTCCCCTCTTTTCAGGCCTCATACTTTGACGAACTCCTCCAAGGGATTTCATTGATTTACGCGATCTCCTGTGTGTGAATCTAAAGACCTTTGTGATGTTAAATTGCGAAGCTTTTTACGTTCAGGGAAACGGGGTGGCCATGGCGGCACGTGGAGTTTCAATCCCTCGCCAAAAAGCAGTAACTGCTGTCACTCAAAAACACAATGTCCAATCTCTCCCAAAGTTCGCAGGCGTGATGAGACTCAAGGTCGGAAATGTTTGTTATCCATTTGTCAGTAATGGTTGAGCGCCACCTAGTGGGACGACTATAATAATGATTGAATGAGATGAATCGTTAGCTGGTGGTTAAATGCAAGAATTCCATCAATGTGACATCAGATCGGAAGCACTGTTTTTTGGCTTGTCGACGTGTGGGCGAGGCTTCATACGCGCTGCAGCTTAATTGGCCGAGCACAAAGTCGAAGCCCTATGTATCTGCTGTTCTTATATTATTATTATTTATTATTATTATTATTATTTTATTATTATTATTATTATTTTATTATTATCGGCAAATGAATCGGCCTTTTGAGGCCTAAACATGCTCGAAAACTCATGAAATTTGCAGACGCGTCAGGTCTGGTGAAAATTTACGTATTTTAATGTCGTAGACATGTCCAGGGAAAATGGCTCAGTAGCGCCACCTAGAAAAATGAGAAACGCGAGCCCCCGAGATGGGTAGACCTACATGTATAAAACTCGGAACACATATCTAACGTTCGGAGACGCACATAAAAGTTATTATGGCCATGTCCTAAACCCAACAGGAAGTCCGCCATTTGGAAGTGAAGGTGACATTTTGGCTCTAATTTGCCATTTCCATCCTCGAACTTTTGCGAACTCCTCATTGGAATTTCATCGTACAAGCTTCATATTGGTCAGTGTCAACTACACACCTGGGCCATGTTAAATTGCGGAGCTTTTGAGTTTCGGGTTACTGTGAGGCCGTGGCGCCACGGCGAATTTCGATGACTCGCCATGAAAATCTTATTGCCTCTCGTTCTGTCATACATTGTCCGACCTTGACCAAAGTGGACACATATGATAAGGCTCCACCCCTGAACATATTTCAACTGCCATATTGACATCAGGGACAGCGCCACCTAGTGGGAACAGGAAATGTCATGTTTTACACTTTGGGGTACAGTATTGTAATGGGTGACATCTGCAGCCTCAATTTCTCCAGGAAAGCCTTAAGAGTTGGTCTTGGGTACAGAGAAAACTGTGAGTTTTCGCTGAAGGGTGTGACCCCAGCAGCATGGCGAACATTGAGGTCTCGCCATGAAGAAACAAATTAGTGTAACTCAATGAAATCCAATCTGATCAGTACCAGATTTTACAGGGATGATGTCAGACCCGCCCTGAACAGATTGATATGCCCATTGTCAGGAATACGTAGAGCGCCACCTAGTGGCACCAGGAAATGTCATGTCTTTCATTTTGTTGTACTGATTTTCACAGGTTCATCGTGGCCACCTCAAAAGCGGTGAATATCACCATCAGTCCCTCTGATGCTTCAGTGAGAAAATTGTGACTATAAACTGAACGGCGCACCCTGGTGGCAACGCAGTTCACCATGAAAGATGAAGTGGCTTTGAGGGCTTGAAAAGTTTAAAAAGTCTTGAAATTTGGCGCACACCTCTAATGTGATGAGGGATTTCTTTTATATGTTCATTTTCCTTGAAGAGCGCAAAATGGCTCCACAGCGCCCCCTACAAAATTTCAAAACAACAGCCCCTGCTCTGTGTTTATGTATGAGTTTGAAACCTGGCAAGCTTATTGGACATATCAAGATGTACAAAAAAGTCTCTTGGAGCAATATCCCAAATCCAACAGGAAGTCAGCCATTTTAAATTAATGTGTAAATTTGGCGACATTTTCCCCTCTTTTCAGGCCTCATACTTTGACGAACTCCTCCAAGGGATTCATTAGATTTACGCGATCTCCTGTGTGTGGAATCTAAAGACCTTTGTGATGTTAAATTGCGAAGCTTTTACGTTCAGGGAAACGGGGTGGTCATGGCGGCACGTGGAGTTTCAATCACTCGCCAAAAAGCAGTAACCTGCTGTCGCTCAAAAACACAATGTCCAATCTCTCCCAAAGGTCGCAGGCGTGATGAGACTCGAGCTCGGAAATGTTTGTTATGCCATTTGTCAGTAATGGTTAGAGCGCCACCTAGTGGGACGACTATAATAATGGTTGAATGAGATGAAATTTAGCTGGTGGTTAAATGCATGAATTCCATCAATGTGACATCAGATCGGAAGCGCTGGTTTTAGGTGTTGGGCTTGGCTCGACGCGCCGGGGGTGCGAGGGCCCTCATATCGCTGCTTGCAGCTTTAATTATTATTATTATTATTTCGGCAAATGAATCGGTCTTTTGAGGGCCTAACATGCTCGAAAACTCATGAAATTTTGCAGACCGTCAGGTCTGGTGAAAATTTACGTATTTTAATGTCCGTAGACATGTCCAGGGAAATTGGCTCAGTAGCGCCACCTAGAAAAATGAGAAACGCGAGCCCCCGAGATGGGTATGACCTACATGTATAAAACTCGGAACACATATCTAACTTCGAGACGACATAAAAGTCTATTATGGCCATGTCCTAAACCCAACAGGAAGTCCGCCATTTGGAAGTGAAGGTGACATTTGGCTCTAATTTTGCCATTTCCATGCCTCGAACTTTTGCGAACTCCTCCTTGGGTTTGATTAATAAGCTTCATATTTGGTCAGTGTCAACTACACACCTGGGCCATGTTAATTGCGGAGCTTTTGAGTTTTCGGGTTACTGTAGGCCGTGGCGCCACGGCGAATTTCGATGACTCGCCATGAAAATCTTATTGCCTCTCGTTCTGTCATACATTGTCCGACCTTGACCAAAGTGGACACATATGATAAGGCTCCACCCCTGAACATATTTCAACTGCCATATTTGACATCAGGGACAGCGCCACCTAGTGGGAACAGGAAATGTCATGTTTTACACTTTGGGATACAGTATTGTAATGGGTGACATCTGCAGCCTCAAATTTCTCCAGGAAAGCCTTAAGGAGTTGGTCTTGGGTTACAGAGAAAACTGTGAGTTTTCGCTGAAGGGTGTGACCCCAGCAGCATGGCGAACATTGAGGTCTCGCCATGAAGAAACAAATTAGTGTAACTCAATGAAATCCAATCTGATCAGTACCAGATTTTACAGGGATGATGTCAGACCCGCCCTGAACAGATTGATATGCCCATTGTCAGGAATACGTAGAGCGCCACCTAGTGGCACCAGGAAATGTCATGTCTTTCATTTTGTTGTACTGATTTTCACAGGTTCATCGTGGCCACCTCAAAAGCGGTGAATATCACCATCAGTCCCTTTGATGCTTCAGTGAGAAAATTGTGACTATAAACTGAACGGCACACCCTGGTGGCAACGCAGTTCACCATGAAAGATGAAGTGGCTTTTGAGGGGCTTGAAAAGTTTAAAAAGTCTTGAAATTTGGCGCACACCTCTAATGTGATGAGGGATTTCTTTTTATATGTTCATTTTCCTTGAAGAGCGCAAAATGGCTCCACAGCGCCCCCTACAAAATTTCAAAACAACAGCCCCTGCTCTGTGTTTTATGTATGAGTTTGAAACCTGGCAGGCTTATTGGAGATATCAAGATGTACAAAAAAGTCTCTTGGAGCAATATCCCAAATCCAACAGGAAGTCAGCCATTTTAAAATTAATGTGTAAATTTGGCGACATTTTCCCCTCTTTTCAGGCCTCATACTTTGACGAACTCCTCCAAGGGATTTCATTAGATTTACGCGATCTCCTGTGTGTGGAATCTAAAGACCTTTGTGATGTTAAATTGCGAAGCTTTTTACGTTCAGGGAAACGGGGTGGTCATGGCGGCACGTGGAGTTTCAATCCTCGCCAAAAAGCAGTAACCTGCTGTCGCTCAAAACACAATGTCCAATCTCTCCCAAAGGTCGCAGGCGTGATGAGACTCGAGCTCGGAAATGTTGTTATGCCATTGTCAGTAATGGTTAGAGCGCCACCTAGTGGACACTATAATAATGGTTGAATGAGATGAAATTTTAGCTGTGGTTAATGCATGAATTCCATCAATGTGACATCAGATCGGAAGCGCTGGTTTTAGGTGTTGGGCTTGGCTCGACGCGCCGGGGGTGCGAGGGCCCTCATATCGCTGCTTGCAGCTTTAATTATTATTATTATTATTTCGGCAAATGAATCGGCCTTTTGAGGGCCTAAACATGCTCGAAAACTCATGAAATTTGCAGACGCGTCAGGTCTGGTGAAAATTTACGTATTTTAATGTCCGTAGACATGTCCAGGAAAATTGGCTCAGTAGCGCCACCTAGAAAAATGAGAAACGCGAGCCCCCGAGATGGGTATGACCTACATGTATAAAACTCGGAACACATATCTAACGTTCGGAGACGCACAAAAAGTCTATTATGGCCATGTCCTAAACCCAACAGGAAGTCCGCCATTTGGAAGTGAAGGTGACATTTTGGCTCTAATTTTGCCATTTCCATGCCTCGAACTTTTGCGAACTCCTCATTGGAATTTCATCGTAAAGCTTCATATTGGTCAGTGTCAACTACACACCTGGGCCATGTTAAATTGCGGAGCTTTTGAGTTTTCGGGTTACTGTGAGGCCGTGGCGCCACGGCGAATTTTGATGACTCGCCATGAAAATCTTATTGCCTCTCGTTCTGTCATACATTGTCCGACCTTGACCAAAGTGGACACATATGATAAGGCTCCACCCCTGAACATATTTCAACTGCCATATTTGACATCAGGGACAGCGCCACCTAGTGGGAACAGGAAATGTCATGTTTTACACTTTGGGGTACAGTATTGTAATGGGTGACATCTGCAGCCTCAAATTTCTCCAGGAAAGCCTTACGGAGTTGGTCTTGGGTTACAGAGAAAACTGTGAGTTTTCGCTGAAGGGTGTGACCCCAGCAGCATGGCGAACATTGAGGTCTCACCATGAAGAAACAAATTAGTGTAACTCAATGAAATCCAATCTGATCAGTACCAGATTTTACAGGGATGATGTCAGACCCGCCCTGAACAGATTGATATGCCCATTGTCAGGAATACGTAGAGCGCCACCTAGTGGCACCAGGAAATGTCATGTCTTTCATTTTGTTGTACTGATTTTCACAGGTTCATCGTGGCCACCTCAAAAGCGGTGAATATCACCATCAGTCCCTGTTGATGCTTCAGTGAGAAAATTGTGACTATAAACTGAACGGCGCACCCTGGTGGCAACGCAGTTCACCATGAAAGATGAAGTGGCTTTTGAGGGGCTTGAAAATTTTGAAAAGTCTTGAAATTTGGCGCACAGCTCTAATGTGATGAGGGATTTCTTTTATATGTTCATTTTCCTTGAACAGCGCAAAATGGCTCCACAGCGCCCCCTACAAAATTTCAAACAACAGCCCCTGCTCTGTGTTTTATGTATGAGTTTGAAACCTGGCAAGCTTATTGGACATATCAAGATGTACAAAAAGTCTCTTGGAGCAATATCCCAAATCCAACAGGAAGTCAGCCATTTTAAAATTAATGTGTAAATTTGGCGACATTTTCCCGTCTTTTCAGGCCTCATACTTTGACGAACTCCTCCAAGGGATTTCATTACATTTACGCGATCTCCTGTGTGTGGAATCTAAAGACCTTTGTGATGTTAATTGCGAAGCTTTTTACGTTCAGGGAAACGGGGTGGTCATGGCGGCACGTGGAGTTTCAATCACTCGCCAAAAAGCAGTAACCTGCTGTCGCTCAAAAACACAATGTCCAATCTCTCCCAAAGGTCGCAGGCGTGATGAGACTCGATGAAATTACGTATTTAATGTCCGTAGACATGTCCAGGGAAAATTGGCTCAGTAGCGCCACCTAGAAAAATGAGAAACGCGAGCCCCCGAGATGGGTATCACCTACATGTATAAAACTCGGAACACATATCTAACGTTCGGAGATGCACAAAAAAGTCTATTATGGCCATGTCCTAAACCCAACAGGAAGTCCGCCATTTGGAAGTGAAGGTGACATTTTGGCTCTAATTTTGCCATTTCCATGCCTCGAACTTTTGCGAACTCCTCATTGGAATTTCATCGTACAAGCTTCATATTGGGTCAGTGTCAACTACACACCTGGGCCATGTTAAATTGCGGAGCTTTTGAGTTTTCGGGTTACTGTGAGGCCGTGGCGCCACGGCGAATTTTGATGACTCGCCATGAAAATCTTATTGCCTCTCGTTCTGTCATACATTGTCCGACCTTGACCAAAGTGGACACATATGATAAGGCTCCACCCCTGAACATATTTCAACTGCCATATTTGACATCAGGGACAGCGCCACCTAGTGGAACAGGAAATGTCATGTTTTACACTTTGGGGTACAGTATTGTAATGGGTGACATCTGCAGCCTCAAATTTCTCCAGGAAAGCCTTAAGGAGTTGGTCTTGGCTTACAGAGAAAACTGTGAGTTTTCGCTGAAGGGTGTGACCCCAGCAGCATGGCGAACATTGAGGTCTCGCCATGAAGAAACAAATTAGTGTAACTCAATGAAATCCAATCTGATCAGTACCAGATTTTACAGGGATGATGTCAGACCCGCCCTGAACAGATTGATATGCCCATTGTCAGGAATACGTAGAGCGCCACCTAGTGGCACCAGGAAATGTCATGTCTTTCATTTTGTTGTACTGATTTTCACAGGTCCATCGTGGCCACCTCAAAAGCGGTGAATATCACCATCAGTCCCTGTTGATGCTTCAGTGAGAAAATTGTGACTATAAACTGAACGGCGCACCCTGGTGGCAACGCAGTTCACCATGAAAGATGAAGTGGCTTTTGAGGGGCTTGAAAAGTTTAAAAAGTCTTGAAATTTGGCGCACAGCTCTAATGTGATGAGGGATTTCTTTTTATATGTTCATTTTCCTTGAACAGCGCAAAATGGCTCCACAGCGCCCCTACAAAATTTCAAAACAACAGCCCTGCTCTGTGTTTTATGTATGAGTTTGAAACCTGGCAAGCTTATTGGACATATCAAGATGTACAAAAAAGTCTCTTGGAGCAATATCCCAAATCCAACAGGAAGTCAGCCATTTTAAAATTAAGGTGTAAATTTGGCGACATTTTCCCCTCTTTTCAGGCCTCATACTTTGACGAACTCCTCCAAGGGATTTCATTAGATTTACGCGATCTCCTGTGTGTGGAATCTAAAGACCTTTGTGATGTTAAATTGCGAAGCTTTTAACGTTCAGGGAAACGGGGTGGTCATGGCGGCACGTGGAGTTTCAATCACTCGCCAAAAAGCAGTAACCTGCTGTCGCTCAAAAACACAATGTCCAATCTCTCCCAAAGGTCGCAGGCGTGATGAGACTCGAGCTCGGAAATGTTTGTTATGCCATTTGTCATTAATGGTTAGAGCGCCACCTAGTGGGACGACTATAATAATGGTTGAATGAGATGAAATTTTAGCTGGTGGTTAAATGCATGAATTCCATCAATGTGACATCAGATCGGAAGTGCTGGTTTTAGGTGTTGGGCTTGGCTCGACGCGCCGGGGGTGAGAGGGCCCTCATATCGCTGCTTGCAGCTTTAATTATTATTATTATTATTATTATTAGGGCCCGAGCACTGAGCGTGCGAAGGCCCTATTGTATCTGCTCTGTTTATTATTATTATTAGGGCCCGAGCACAAAAGTGCGAAGGCCCTATTGTATCTGCTCCGTTTCTTCTTCTTATTATTATTATTATTATTATTATTATTATTATTATTATTATTATTCAGGCAAAAGAAGGGCCCTTTTGAGGGCCTAAACATACTCAAAAACTCATGAAATTTTGCACACATGCCAGGTCTGGTGAAAAATTTTGTATTTTAATGGTTTTACATATGAGCATTGGGAAATGGCTCTGTAGCGCCACCTATGCGTTGTTAAATGCAGCCCTACGAACACATGGTTTGAGCTACATGTATGAAATTTGGCACACATGTGTATCATGCCAAGACGAACAAAAAAGTCAGTGGGACCATTGACGCAAACCCAACAGGAAGTCCGCCATTTTGGATTGAAGGTGACATTTTGGCTCTAATTTTGCCATTTCCATGCCTCGAACTTTTTCGAACTCCTCCTTGGGATTTGGTCGTATAAGCTTCATCTTTGGTCAGTGTCAACTACACACCTGGGCGATGTTAAATTGCGGAGCTTTTGAGTTTTCGCGATACTGTGAGGCCGTGGCGCCACGGCGAATTTCGATGACTCGCCATGAAAATCTTATTGTCTCTCATTCCCTCATACATGGTCCGACGTGGACCAAAGAGCACACATATGATAAGGCTCCACCCCTGAACATATTTCAACTGCCATATTTGACACCAGGGACAGCGCCACCTAGTGGGAACAGGAAATGTCATGTTTTACACTTTGGGGTACAGTATTGTGATGCGTGACATCTGCAGCCTCAAATTTCTCCAGGAAAGCCTTAAGGAGTTGGTCTTGGGTTACAGTGAAAACTGTGAGTTTTCACAAAAGGGTGTGACCCCAGCAGCATGGCGAACATCGATGTCTCGCCATGAAGAAACAAATTAGTATAACTCAATGAAATCCAGTCTGATCAGTACCAGACTTTACAGGGATGATGTCAGACCCGCCCTGAACAGATTGATATGCCCATTGTCAGGAGCACTGAGAAATGGTTCTAGAGCGCCACCTATGCCTTGTTAAATGCAGCCCTACGAACACATCGTTTGAGCTACATTTATAAAATTTGGCACACATGTGTATCATGCCAAGACGAACAAAAAAGTCATTGGGCCCATTGACGCACACCCAACAGGAAGTCCGGCATTTTGGATTGAAGGTGACATTTTGGCTCTAATTTTGCCATTTCCATGCCTCGAACTTTTTCGAACTCCTCCTTGGAATTTGGTTGTATAAGCTTCATCTTTGGTCAGTGTCAACTACCCACCTGGGCCATGTTAAATTGCGGAGCTTTGAGTTTTCGCGATACTGTGAGGCCGTGGCGCCACGGCGAATTTCGATGACTCGCCATGAAATCTTATTGTCTCTCATTCCCTCATACATGGTCCGACGTGGACCAAAGAGCACACATATGATAAGGCTCCAGCCCTGAACATATTTCAACTGCCATATTTGACACCAGGGACAGCGCCACCTAGTGGGAACAGGAAATGTCATGTTTTACACTTTGGTGTACAGTGTTGTTATGGTTGACATCTGCAGCCTCAAATTTCTCCAGGACAGCTTTAAGGAGTTGGTCTTGGGTTACAGTGAAAACTGTGAGTTTTCGCGAAAGGGTGTGACCCCAGCAGCATGGCGAATATTGATGTCTCGCCATTAAGAAACAAATTAGTATAACTCAATGAAATCTAGTCTGATCAGTACCAGACTTTACAGGAATGATGTCAGATCCGCCCTGAACAGAATGATGTGCCCATTGTCAGGAATAGGTAGAGGGCCACCTAGTGAGATGACTATAATAATGGTTGAATGAGATTAAATTTTAGCTGGTGGTTAAATGCATGAATTCCATCAATGTGACATCAGCTCGGAAGCGCTCGTTTTAGGTGTTGGGCTTGGCTCGGTGTGCTGGGGTGCGAGGGCCCTCATATCGCTGCTTGCAGCTTTAATTATTATTATTATTATTATTATTATTATTTTTCATTGAAATGAATTGCCTTTTTGAGGGCTTTAACATGCTCGAAAACTCATGAAATTTTGCACACATGCCAGGCCTGGTGAAAAATTTTGTATTTTAATGGTTTTACATATGAGCATTGGGAAATGGCTCTAGAGCGCCACCTATGCCTTGTTAAATGCAGCTCTACGAACACATCGTAGGAGCTACATGTATGAAATCTGGCACACATGTGTATCATGCCAAGACGAACAAAAAAGTCAGTGGGCCCATTGACGCAAACCCAACAGGAAGTCCGCCATTTTGGATTGAAGGTCACATTTTGGCTCTAATTTTGCCATTTCCATGCCTCGAACTTTTTCGAACTCCTCCTTGGGATTTGGTCGTATAAGCTTCATCTTTGGTCAGTTTCAACTACACACCTGGGCCATGTTAAATTGCGGAGCTTTTGAGTTTTCGCGATACTGTGAGGCCGTGGCGCCACGGCGAATTTCGATGACTCGCAATGAAAATTTTATTGTCTCTCATTCCCTCATACATGGTCCGACCTGGACCAAAGAGCACACATATGATAAGGCTCCACCCCTGAACATATTTCAAGTGCCATATTTGACACCAGGGACAGCGCCACCTAGGGGCAACAGGAAATGTCATGTTTTACACTTTGGTGTACAGTATTGTGATGGGTGACATCTGCAACCTCAAATTTCTCCAGGAAAGCCGTAAGGAGTTGGTCTTGGCTTACAGTGAAAACTGTGAGTTTTCGCGAAAGGGTGTGACCCCAGCAGCATGGCGAACATTGATGTCTCGCCATGAAGAAACACATTAGTGTAACTCAATGAAATCCAATCTGATCAGAACCAGACTTTACAGGCATGATGTCAGACCCGCCCTGAACAGATTGATGTGCCCATTGTCAGGAATACGAGGAGCGCCACCTAGTGGCAGCAGGAAATGTCATGTCTTTCATTTTGTTGTACTGATTTTCACAGGTTCATCCTGGCCACCTGAAACGTGGTGAATATCACCATCAGTCCCTCATGATGCTTCAGTGAGAAAAGTGTGACTTTAAACTGAACGGCGCACCCTGGTGGTAACGCTGTTCACCATGACCATTGAAGTGGCTTTTGAGGGGCTTGGAAAGTTTAAAATGTCTTGAAATTTGGCGCATACCTCCAATGTGATGAGCGCTTTCTTGTTATTTTACCATTTTGATTGAATAGCGCAAAATGGCTCCACAGCGCCCCCTACAAAATTTCAAAACAACAGCCCCTGCTCTGTGTTTTATGTATGAGTCTGAAACCTGGTAAGCTTATGGAAGATATCAAGATGTACAAAAAAGTCTCTTGGAGCAATATCCCAAATCCAACAGGAAGTCAGACATTTTGAAATTAATGTGTAATTCTGGCGACAATTTCCCTTCTTTTCAGGCCTCATACTTTGACAAACTCCTCCAAGGGATTTCATCAGATTGAGGCAATCTCCAGTGTGTGGATTCTAAAGACCTTTGTGATGTTAAATTGCGAAGGTTTCCACGTTCAGGGAAACGGGATGGTCATGGCGGCACGTGGAGTTTCAATCACTCGCCAAAAAGCAGTAATCTGCTGTCACTCCAAAACACAATGTCCAATCTCTCCCAAAGGTCGCAGGCATGATGAGACTCGACCTCGGAAATGTTTATTATGCCATTTGTCAGTAATGGTTAGAGCGCCACCTAGTGGGACGACTATAATCATGACTGAATGAGATGAAATGTTAGCTGGTGGTTAAATGCATGAATTCCATCAATCTGACATCAGATCGGACGTGCTGGTTGTAGGAGTTGGGCGTGGCTCGACGCGCCGGGGTGCGAGGGCCCTCATAACGCTGCTTGCAGCTTTAATTATTATTATTATTATTATTATTTTTCATTGAAATGAATTGCCTTTTTGAGGGCTTTAACATGCTCAAAAACTCATGAAATTTTGCACACATACCAGGTCTGCTGAAAAATTTTGTATTTTAATGGTTTTATATATGAGCACTGGGAAATGGCTCTGTAGCGCCACCTATGCCTTGTTAAATGCAGCCCTACGAACACATCGTTTGAGCTACATGTATGAAATTTGGCACACGTGTATCATGCCAAGACGAACAAAAAAGTCAATGGGACCATTGACGCAGACCCAACAGGAAGTCCGCCATTTTGGATTGAAGGTGACATTTTGGCTCCAATTTTGCCATTTCCATGCCTCAAACTTTTTCGAACTCCTCCTTGGGATTTGGTTGTATAAACTTCATCTTTGGTCAGTTTCAACTACACACCTGGGCCATGTCAAATTGCGGAGCTTTTGAGTTTTCGCGAAACTGTGAGGCCGTGGCGCCACGGCGAATTTGGACGACTCGCCATGAAAATATTATTGCCTCTCATTCCCTCATACATGGTCCGACGTGGACCAAAGAGCACACATACGATAAGGCTCCACCCCTGAACATATTTCAACTGCCATATTTGACACCAGGGACAGCGCCACCTAGTGGGAACAGGAAATGTCATGTTTTACACTTTGGGGCACAGTATTGTGATGGGTGACATCTGCAACCTCAAATTTCTCCAGGAAAGCCTTAAGGAGTTGGTCTTGGGTTACAGTGAAAACTGTGAGTTTTCGCGGAAGGGTGTGACCCCAGCAGCATGGTGAACATTGATGTCTCGCCATGAAGAAACAAATGAGTATAACTCAATGAAATCCAATGTGATCAGTACCAGACTTTACAGGCATGATGTCAGACCCTCCCTGAACAGATTGATGTGCCCATTGTCAGGAATACGTAGAGCGCCACCTAGTGGGAACAGGAAATGTCATGTCTTTCACTTTGTTGTACTGATTTTCACAGGTTCATCGTGGCCACCTGAAGAGCAGTGAATGTCACCATCTTGGAAAGTTTAAAATGTCTTGAAATTTGGCCCACACCTCCAATGTGATGAGGGCTTTCTGGTTATGTGATCACTTTCATTGAATAGCGCAAAATGGCTCCACAGCGCCCCCTACAAAATTTCAAAACATCAGCCCCTGCTCTGTGTTTTATCTATGAGTCTGAAACCCGGTAAGCTTATGGAAGATATCAAGATGTACAAAAAAGTCTCTTGGAGCAATATTCCAAATCCAACAGGAAGTCAGCCATTTTTAAATTAATATGTAATTTTGGCGACATTTTCCCCTCTTTTCAGGCACCGCACTTTGACGAACTCCTCCAAGGGATTTCATCAGATTGACCCGATCTCCAGTGCATGGAAGCTAAAGACTTTTGTGATGTTAAATTGCGAAGCTTTTTACGTTCAGGGAAATGGGGTGGTCATGGCGGCACGTGAAGTTGCAATCACACGCCAAAAAGCAGTAATCTGCTGTCACTCAAAAACACAATGTCCAATCTCTCCCAAACGTAGCAGTCGTGATGAGACTCGAGCTCGGAAATGTTTGTTATGCCATTTGTCATTAATGATTAGAGCGCCACCTAGTGGGACAACTATAATCATGATTGAATGAGATTAAATGTTAGCTGGTGGTTAAATGCATGAATTCCATCAATGTGACATCAGACCGGACGTGCTGGTTTTAGGTGTTGGGCATGACTCAATGCGCCGGGGGTGCGAGGGCCCTCATAACGCTGCTTGCAGCTTTAATGTTATTCATGAAATCGTTGTTGTTTAAAACTATTTTGGAGCTGTGGGAGCGGCCATGTTTTTTTAGCACACGATGCATTCTGGGACGATGATGTGTTTGGGTTGTCTGCAGTATAGGTGCTTTTGTTCAGCTGATCTGTTTTGTTCTTTAAAGTGTAGCAACCATATTATTTAACTTGCCTATTAGTTACCTGGTTACGACGTGGTAGACCAGCACTATCTGGTCTTTGGGTCCGACGTTATTAGCCATGTATGGGCCCAAACTCCGCTGCAAAAGTCAAATGATCACTGCCGCTTTACTGAGACTGTCTAAATTTGTTCATCTGTAATAATATGATCAGTGTGGCTGCTCTGCCAGGTGTAACAATTAAGTTTACCATCCAGGCATCCATGAAAACTGAATTTATGAAATTTAAGTGAGTTAGAAGTTAGCAGGGAGTTAGCTCGCTAGCTTCCACCTAAATATAATATACCATGTTCTGACTGAGAGATTTACTAAACAAATTAAAACGTACAGCTCTGCTATCACTTCCAATATAATTGACGACAGAAAAGTAAATAGCAGCGACGTTTGTAGGGTTACTGAAGTTGGGCTAGCTGGTATATAATGATGTGCTACGTGACCGCTAGCGCGACAAGCTATGTTAGCGTAATAGTAAAGCTGGAGGATGAACGCTAACGAACGGATGACTTTTTTCCACTCGATAAATGTTAATGTGAGGGTTCCCAATGGTTAGGAGCAAATGTAATCTCATGGCAGGATGCTGTAAATGGACCAAACATTAGGAGAACCACCGAGATAATCCGTCCACAGTACGAGGTTAGTCATTAATATACTGCTGCATGGGCTGGGCTGTAGTTACATCGTAAGGGTTTAAAAACAGAGCTTAAAATGATTAGCGGTAAGAAAAACCATGAGAAGCCGACAGTGATCACTGACTGTTTTTAGGGGCTTCTTGAGATTAAATCGAACAAGATACAAAGCATTAAAACATGCTAAAAACACAACAGTCTTATTAAATGCAGAATACTTTGGGCCTGGAAGCACGATTCATCGCGTTATTGCTTAAAGAGCAGATACCGGTTATGGAGAATAACAAGGGCTACCCAAAGAACATCTGGATTAAGACATACAGCTTCAAAAAGTTTTGGTACTTTACAACAAACCTTCTCAGTCATCGTTGCCATTGGCAAGCAGTAGCCACATAGACACCAGTAGTTTTCCCTCATTCTCTTGTCCACGTGTGACGGATTGTTTTCCTCTTCATCTAAACTAAGTCCTGGTGGACTATTTTTATTGTCTCTCTTGGTTTGCTCTGGTCCAAACTGGAAAGGTTGAACAGAAGCCATTTCCAGTGCGCTGCTAACTCTGAACTGGATGCGGTGCAAAGAAGCAGCCAGTGAAGACACAGGTCTGATGATGGTAAAACTTGACAAAACAATAATATAAAATAATAATGACAATAATAGTAATAGAAAGTCACAGGATGGTTATTTGCCATTAAGGAGACGGGATGCAGTAGGGATAAACAAAACCTGGAGTCTTTGGTCTTCTTCACAGGTACAATAAAAAGGTGGCCGCAAGGCAACAACTCACACTCACTATGAAGTGGATGGTCCATACAATTAGCAATAGAATGATCCTTCCTAAGCACATTTTTGTTGTAAATGGCCAAAAGTCCATCTTGCTAGCAGTTTATAGTGTCCTCTTTATGCCAGGAAATGTCAGCAGATGGGATATACTAGGATTTTCCCAGAGACACACCCATCCCTCTGTCTCCACCTGAAACACACATATAACATAGAGCATTTGTATGTGTTGGTGTTTTATACTGAAATTGTTTGGATTTCAAATAAACAGCACTTGCAGTTGAATGACTCGAAGGTAATTGTATGGTATGATCATGACCCTGGGATGCAGGTGGCTCACTCAGTCCAACTGTGTCATGTTTTTTGGACCGTACAGCAGCCTCTGTGGACTCATGATGTTTGGGCTGCACAGCAGAATTATTTTGATGTAACTGTACGGGGGTCTCTAACTCCTTGGAGAGGAAAGCTGAGGTCTGCCCAGTTCCCTTCTTGTCAGCCGTCACTCCAGAGGTTCAGTTCATTCAGAGGTTCGTTCAGTTCATTTTTATTTCAAACATATACATTCACCAACATTTCATAATATCATTCCATGCAGTTGTTTGAAAAGGAGTAGCCAGAATTCTATACTTATTTAGCCCTACCCCCATAGGTTTACATCTCAATCATTTCCTCATCAAATAAATTTGAACAACAAAAACTTATACAACGGTTTCAACTTAGAACATAACGTCACAAAAAATATTTTCTCATATTCAACTAAAACTATGTTTAGATTTACTGACTTGCAAAAGAAAATAAACCACTTCGACTGCTGTCTTGGGTTAATTACATTTTCTTCATTCTTATACTTGAAATTTCTTTTTTGAATTTTATTTTAAACTGGTTTATATCACTACTGACCTTTATTTCTTCTTTTGACTTATTCCAGAATTTAACTCCTGCTGCTGAAATAGATATCCTTTTCAAAGTTGTTCTTACTCTTTGTATTTTAAAATTCCACTTCCCTCTAAAATTATACCTCCCTTATCTCTCTAAGAACCATTTACGTATTTCGATTGGGAGCATCCCTTTCCTTACCTCATATATTATTTGGACTGTTTTAAACTTCACCACATCCTGGAATTTTATAGCTTGCGTCTTAATAAAGAATGTGTTTGTGTTAGCCCTATACCCCACCTGATTTATTAATCTAATAGCCCTTTTCTACATTATGATTATAGTCTCTACACAATAACTCATGTATGGTAATAATAAAGCACAATTTAACATATACAATGTTTTCCTATCCAGAAATTGTTTTGCTTTCCCCAAGACAGCAATGCCCCGAGCTAAGTTTCCCCTCACATAAGTGATGTGTCATTTCCTACAGGCCTTATGATCAATGATCACACCAGGAACTTTATGGTATTAACCCTTTCTAGATTATACATTATCAACACAAATTTCAATGTTAATATTTTTCTTATAATTTCCAAATAACATAAACTTCATTTTATTTAAGTTTAATGACAATTTGTTTCTATCAAACCACTTTAATATCTTTAACTCCTGTGCAATCACCTCCAAAGCCTGTTGCAATTTCACACCTGAACAAAGTATATTAGTATTATCTGCAAAAACGACAAACTTTAGTATCTTTGATACTTTACAAACATAATTTATATACATAATAAACATTTTTGGACCCAATACTGATCCTTGAGATACTCCACATTCAGTATCCATCAATTTAGATTTAAGCTCATTTTTTTGTACATACTGCTGTCAATTCATCACATAGCTTTTTACCTACTCCAATACCACACCCCTTTGTCTAGTTTGAATGTTTGAATTTCGTAGTCAACAGAATCAAATGCTTTTTTTAGATCTAGAAAGACTCCCAGTGCATACTTCTTGTTATCCATACATTCTGTTATTTCTTCCATTAAATCCATTAATACCAAAACTGTTGATCTATTATTTCTAAACCCATATTGGCTATTTGTCAACAATTCATGTCAAGGCTGTCGCTTCCCTGAGCAAAGACAAAAACATCACTATCATTATCATTATCACCAGCAGATAAGGGAAGGTGCACCGTGGTCCTAAACACAACGGATTACCACACAAAGATCACTACTCTCGTCAGTGACAACAATACCTATGAAGCCTTAAAGCGAGACCCCACAAGCAGCTACAAAAAGAAAGTTATAGCTTGCCTTCAAGACCTTGACTCCTAAACACAAACTTAACAATGTGGTGTATGCGGTACAGTGCAGCGAGGAATGCCCAGACCTCTACATCGGAGAAACCAAACAGCCACTTCACAAGCGCATGGCACAACATAGAAGAGCCACCGCCACGGGACAAGACTCAGCAGTTCATCTGCATCTAAAGGACAAAGGTCACTCTTTCGAGGATGCCAACATTCACATATTGGACAGAGAGGACAGATGGTTTGAAAGAGGAGTGAAAGAAGCCATTTACGTCCACTGTGAGCGACCATCTTTGAACAGAGGCGGTGGTTTACGACACCAACTGTCTGCCATCTATAATCCAGTTTTGAGTTCCCTTCCCAGACGCCTTAACGCCCACTCACATCCTGGGCCATCTGACCTCAGGAAATCACATGATAGGGTGGGGCCAGGTTTCACAATGAGCTCACCCGAAACTCTGGCTGATTAGGTACCACACCCGCTTTCACACCTTGGCTCATGTGATTAGGTAGAGGATCATCAGGGGGTCCTTTGTCCCTCTTTGGGGGGGAAACTCCCACTAGGTTTAAATCTGTGACTCCCCACCATTTGACCCTTAGAACTGAAGAAGCTTCTCGGATGAGAGGTGAAACGTCTTCAAGCAACTCAAGAAGTCCAGACGCTTTTCTTTCCAAGCTCCTTAGTCAAGTACAGAAAGCTGTGTAAGAATATAAGGAATAAAAGTAAATAACTCTGATAAATAAGTGTTTTGATTATGTATTAATACCATATGTCCCACCTCACACTTGCATCATATAGTAAATAGTTGTAAGTGTTATTTCTGTAAATTTGTCTTTTTCACTGATTCGCCCAAGAGCCCAGTTTACACAATAAAAAAAACTGTTTTATTTTTCTCAGGAGGACTTTCCACTCTTCCTCCCCACTCCAGAGAATACCACTTTGTGAACCAGCTGATGAACTGGACTGAAGCTCAGAGTTACTGCAGAGAACACTTCATTGACTTGGTCACCATCTACAACAGCAACATCAACCAACTGCTTTTCTCAATGTCACCAAGGATCAATGATTGGGCTTGGACAGGACTCTATAGTGATCATTACAGCTGGAAGTGGTCCATGGAGGGAAAACTTTTTTATGTTGGCAGTGCACATGGATTTTTGATCTGGGCTAACGGCCAACCAGACTGTGTAAATGCAAAGGAATACTGTGTGGCTCTTCAGGGACAAACACAGATGGATGATAGACCCTGTGGAGATTCTTACCCTTTCCTGTGTTACAATGGTAGGAAAAGAGATTTGTTGCCCTTGACATCCCTACAGTTTTATGAGATTCAGAATGTGTGTTTCAATTCATCCTTTTTCGCAGCCAAAAATACAACTTACATCTTAGTGAATGAGAGCCGCTCCTTGTCAGCAGCTCAGTCGTACTGCAGGACATACCACACAGACCTGACCAGTATAACAAGCAAAGAGGAGAAATCCAACATCACGCTCACTTTGAATGGATCAGGGGTTCAGTATGTGTGGATTGGCCTCTACAGGGATCCCTGGGCCTCCTGGTCTGACAACACAACCTCCACATTCACTAACTGGGCGCCTTCTGAACCTAATAACGAAAATTCCATTGAGTACTGTGTATCAATGCATTTAATGTCAGGAAAATGGTGGGATGGTGGCTGTAAATACAGAATCCGTTTTTTCTGTTTCACAGGTGAGGTCCAGAATGCAAACACTGTAAGATCCTGTCATCATGTAAAACACTAATGTTTGTGTTGTTATATGTGGTTCATTTTTAGCAGTGACAAAGCAAACAGTGGTGAAAATGAAGCTTCAGTCAGAGGCAGACATGCACAGCACAGAGATCCAGCAGCAGGTTTCACAGCAGGTCAGCAGTTCAGTCACCAAAACAAACTTGACACAAGTTCAAACTATGCTTCATGTTTTTCATCATCTGCACATTTTGTCCAGCTGTCAGGCCTCATGCTGTCAGAAGGACTGACAGACTTCAGGATTCGTTGGAGGAAAGTCCAGAGTTACCGTGACGACCAGTCGAAGAAGCAGGATGTGGACGGTGACTGCAAAACTGAAGTCTGACTGGACTGAACCACTTCATGTGTGAAGTTAACAACATGCTGTGCTGAGCTGTCTCATCCTTTAAATCTTTCAATATTTCAGAGTGTAAAGTTTCACCAACAGCTCATTTGTTCAGCTGCAGTTGTAGTTTGGTAGAAATTCTTTAATCAGAGGTCCACGCACAGTTTTGTATGTCTCCTTGAAATGTTCTTCATAGGCTTTAGTCTCTTATATTTATGTCTTCCAACACCTTAGACACTGTCTGTATGCACCTGAATCCATTTTTCTGCAATCAGTTTAATGGGATCCATAATTCTGTTTCATTCTGCTTGCTTAAACACATGGTAAAGAAGTAAATGAAAAATGTAAATCAAAAAACTGCTTTAGGAGGTCAGGATGGATACCAAAACATTGTACTGTTAATGTCCTGTTTCTGCTTAGACTGTTTCAGACCCATAAGAACCATTAATGGGACCATACGCATCCCAAACCATACCTGATTTAAATTGGGATGGTCCATTTTAAAGGGTTTTGACTTTTAATGTGGACTCCATGTCCTCGTATTGTCGCTGCACATCATAGTTGCCATGTTGCCAGGGCTGGATGTGCCCGTCTCCTCACCAACCTCTTTCTTCCCAAAGATATGAAAAGCATTAGCTCAGAGTAGGTTAATTAGACAAGTATAACTGTTATTTATGATGTATAAAGTATAACGTTATTTCATTATTATTCTGTGACTGTTATTATCATTGTTTCTGCTTTAGCTTTGGTCCTGCTAATTTTCTTTAATAAAAATCCTTCAGCTAAAGTCTACATTTTGGACACTCTCTTTTTAACCCTTTTACAAATTGTAAAGGTAAAAATATGAATATTAATCCTTATTAGTGTAAATAGCTTGTCAGGTTCATATATATATTGGATTGTCATTTATGCTTAGAAATATTTACTCATATATGCTTAGAGTTTTATAATCTATTGCATAGTGATAGAGGTTTGATCCTTAGCAGTCTGTAAGGACTCTGTGTGCCTTCCAGAGTGTTTTGGCATACACACTCACATCCTGGGGTCATGAGAGAGGTCGTACCTTCATTTATTGTTTTATGGTATAGCAAACACAAGTATATCTGTTTTAGTATAAGTGCCTTTTGTTTAGATGAACTGCTGGACTTCAGGTTTAGGGAAGTCATTTATGGACTATTGACACATCTTGACCCCAAACTGTAAAATATAACTTGTTGTTTCTACTTAAAAATATGATGTAAAGGGCTGCCTTAAAATTTTAAGTTAAGTCAATAAATAGAGTTTGTTCTTGTTACCGCTGTGGCCATAAGGACTCTGTGTGGGCTGCTTTGTTTCTGTGCCTCTTCACTGTGCTTAAGACTATTTGCAGGTCTCTCCCCTAATGAACAGTAGTGAGCTTTTGATTGGACCGTGGAACACGTGACTGCGTTCAAAAAGCTGCTCTGACAGCTGCTGCCGGAGAGAGAGAGAGAGGGAGAGAGAGAGAGAGAAGCGAGCAAGCAGTTGACAGCAGACGCGGACCTGGCCCTGGTTTCCAGCTTATACTTTTCTTTGTGTTTGTGTGAGTGTGCTCTGTGAGAGCCGCCACTGGGGTATCAACTCAGTGCTTATGCATGCATAGGCAGAAGCAGAAGGGGTGAGCCGCCTTTTCTTTTGAACAGTTTGCTCCTGTTTTCGTGGCTAGGGAGCGAAGGATAGTATTGTCATTTGTTTGTTTTGTTTCTTTCTTAGGGTTTAGTTAGTTTCCTCTAGTGGGACTTAGTTGGTTTTCATTATTATTTTGGCCTGGGGTCACCCTAGGGCTATGCTTCCTGACCTTCAATAAAGTCACCTCATAACTGGTTTCGGATGTTTGGCTTGGGAACCAGGGCGGGTACTTGTCTCTCTCTCCTCCAACCTTATGATAGGTTTGTAGCTTGAACCCATTCGCTGGAACGTTGAAGGCAATGTAATTACACAGCAAGCAAGACACGAGTAGGCAACGTTCTTTATGTTTCACGTGCACGGGAGAGAACTGGACAAACGCCATTTCTTCGCTTGACCCCAGTTGCTCTCGTCCGCTCCCCTGTAACACTGCTCTTTTATTGTGGGCCCATGAATATGCATAGGTTCATTAACATATGACCTCTTACATGGGTGTACATGTGAACAAAGAATACCTTGTGTGTGTGTGTGTGTGTGTGTGTGTGTGTGTGTGTATGTGTGTGTGGGGTCAAACTGTGACCCCAGGAAGACTCCCCAGAGCCGTCCATCTAAACAAAAGGCACTTAGCCTAAAACAAATATAGATACGTTTATCCTACCATAAAACAATAAGACAAGGTACGACCTCTCCCATGCTTCTAAAATGTGGGTGTGAAAGTCAGAGAGCTCTGGAATGCACACAAAGCTTGCAGACTATTAAGGATCACACCTCTACCAATCTACACCTAATTATAAAACTCTAAAAATATATAAGTAGATATTTCTAAGCATAAATGACAATCACAATACAAATCTAACACCTTATGTGCGTCTCTACACAACTAGACTAGGGGCGTAACATTCTTGTAACAGAACCAAATGTTATGTTGATGAAAAATCACATGTTGTCTAAACATATCTTAGTTTAGTTGACTGAGATTTGTTAGTCAGTTCAACTGCTTTAATAGGGCTTTGGAGTTGACGTCACTGGAGGTGGGCCACGCCCCCTTTCCGCCATGACAGTAGGCTAGACACAGGATACAGCTTCAGCTATGGTTCGTACGTGTTGTGTTGTCAGTTGCAACGTTTGATCACACGATCGTGAAGGCAAGAAGCTGGATAATGGGCTCTCTTTTCATCGTTTTTCAACCTGGAGGCAACGTGAAGGATCCCATGTATCCGATATTACTAAACAAAGACGTCAGGCTTGCATTGCAGCGGTGAGACGAGCGGATCGAGTTCTGTGCAATCCCCAGCTTTTTGTTGGTTTGGTCTCCACATCTTCTTTCCGGTGAGTTCTAAATTAATTCATATCACTATTAAAATGCTTTTAGTGTTATTTTCAATGTGCTGAGGTCATAGATAATGAGATAAAACATGCTAATGTGTGATGCTGCAGAACCACGTCATGTCATCATGTCGACTGAGTAGCTTATGATTTAGCATTATTGCAGGCAAACCAGCATATGAAATGGATGTAACAAATCCAGACTGGGCACCAACACTGCTCATGGGCCTCTAAAAACATACTAAATTGCTCTCATTGTACACTAATCCGCACATAACTTCCAGATGAATCACACACCTGTCATGTGCACTAATTTTATCTTACAGGCTTTTATGCAGCTGCAGAGTCTGAAGGTGTGCCCCGTGCAGAAGTAATCGATGAAGATCTGACAGAAGAACAAAAACAAAATTAAAGCTGCAAGCAGCGATATGAGGGCCCTCGCACCCCGGCGCGTCGAGCCAAGCCCAACACCTAAAACCAGCGCTTCCGATCTGATGTCACATTGATGGAATTCATGCATTTAACCACCAGCTAAAATTTCATCTCATTCAACCATTATTATAGTCGTCCCACTAGGTGGCGCTCTAACCATTACTGACAAATGGCATAACAAACATTTCCGAGCTCGAGTCTCATCACGCCTGCGACCTTTGGGAGAGATTGGACATTGTGTTTTTGAGCGACAGCAGGTTACTGCTTTTTGGCGAGTGATTGAAACTCCACGTGCCGCCATGACCACCCCGTTTCCCTGAACGTAAAAAGCTTCGCAATTTAACATCACAAAGGTCTTTAGATTCCACACACAGGAGATCGCGTAAATCTAATGAAATCCCTTGGAGGAGTTCGTCAAAGTATGAGGCCTGAAAAGAGGGGAAAATGTCGCCAAATTTACACATTAATTTTAAAATGGCTGACTTCCTGTTGGATTTGGGATATTGCTCCAAGAGACTTTTTTGTACATCTTGATATCTCCAATAAGCTTGCCAGGTTTCAAACTCATACATAAAACACAGAGCAGGGGCTGTTGTTTTGAAATTTTGTAGGGGGCGCTGTGGAGCCATTTTGCGCTGTTCAAGGAAAAGGAACATATAAAAAGAAATCCCTCATCACATTAGAGGTGTGCGCCAAATTTCAAGACTTTTTAAACTTTTCAAGCCCCTCAAAAGCCACTTCATCTTTCATGGTGAACTGCGTTGCCACCAGGGTGCGCCATTCAGTTTATAGTCACAATTTTCTCACTGAAGCATCAAGAGGGACTGATGGTGATATTCACCGCTTTTGAGGTGGCCACGATGAACCTGTGAAAATCAGTACAACAAAATGAAAGACATGACATTTCCTGGTGCCACTAGGTGGCGCTCTACGTATTCCTGACAATGGGCATATCAATCTGTTCAGGGCGGGTCTGACATCATCCCTGTAAAATCTGGTACTGATCAGATTGGATTTCATTGAGTTACACTAATTTGTTTCTTCATGGCGAGACCTCAATGTTCGCCATGCTGCTGGGGTCACACCCTTCAGCGAAAACTCACAGTTTTCTCTGTAACCCAAGACCAACTCCTTAAGGCTTTCCTGGAGAAATTTGAGGCTGCAGATGTCACCCATTACAATACTGTACCCCAAAGTGTAAAACATGACATTTCCTGTTCCCACTAGGTGGCGCTGTCCCTGGTGTCAAATATGGCAGTTGAAATATGTTCAGGGGTGGAGCCTTATCATATGTGTCCACTTTGGTCAAGGTCGGACAATGTATGACAGAACGAGAGGCAATAAGATTTTCATGGCGAGTCATCGAAATTCGCCGTGGCGCCACGGCCTCACCTTATCCCAAAAACTCAAAAGCTCCGCAATTTAACATGGCCCAGGTGTGTAGTTGACACTGACCAAATATGAAGCTTGTACGATGAAATTCCAATGAGGAGTTCGCAAAAGTTTGAGGCATGGAAATGGCAAAATTAGAGCCAAAATGTCACCTTCACTTCCAAATGGCGGACTTCCTGTTGGGTTTAGGACATGGCCATAATAGACTTTTTTGTGCGTCTCCGAACGTTAGATATGTGTTCCGAGTTTTATACATGTAGGTCATACCCATCTCGGGGGCTCGCGTTTCTCATTTTTCTAGGTGGCGCTACTGAGCCAATTTTCCCTGGACATGTCTACGGACATTAAAATACGTAAATTTTCACCAGACCTGACGCGTGTGCAAAATTTCATGAGTTTTTGAGCATGTTTAGGCCCTTAAAAGGCCGATTCATTTGCCGAAATAATAATAATAATAATAATAATAATAATAATAATTAAAGCTGCAAGCAGCGATATGAGGGCCCGAGCACCCCCGGCGCGTCGAGCCAAGCCCAACACCTAAAACCAGCGCTTCCGATCTGATGTCACATTGATGGAATTCATGCATTTAACCACCAGCTAAAATTTCATCTCATTCAACCATTATTATAGTCGTCCTACTAGGTGGCGCTCTAACCATTACTGACAAATGGCATAACAAACATTTCCGAGCTCGAGTCTCATCACGCCTGCGACCTTTGGGAGAGATTGGACATTGTGTTTTTGAGCGACAGCAGGTTACTGCTTTTTGGCGAGTGATTGAAACTCCACGTGCCGCCATGACCACCCCGTTTCCCTGAACGTAAAAAGCTTCGCAATTTAACATCACAAAGGTCTTTAGATTCCACACACAGGAGATCGCGTAAATCTAATGAAATCCCTTGGAGGAGTTCGTCAAAGTATGAGGCCTGAAAAGAGGGGAAAATGTCGCCAAATTTACACATTAATTTTAAAATGGCTGACTTCCTGTTGGATTTGGGATATTGCTCCAAGAGACTTTTTTGTACATCTTGATATCTCCAATAAGCTTGCCAGGTTTCAAACTCATACATAAAACACAGAGCAGGGGCTGTTGTTTTGAAATTTGTAGGGGGCGCTGTGGAGCCATTTTGCGCTGTTCAAGGAAAATGAACATATAAAAAGAAATCCCTCATCACATTAGAGGTGTGTGCCAAATTTCAAGACTTTTTAAACTTTTCAAGCCCCTCTAAAGCCACTTCATCTTTCATGGTGAACTGCGTTGCCACCAGGGTGCGCCGTTCAGTTTATAGTCACAATTTTCTCACTGAAGCATCAAGAGGGACTGATGGTGATATTCACCGCTTTTGAGGTGGCCACGATGAACCTGTGAAAATCAGTACAACAAAATGAAAGACATGACATTTCCTGGTGCCACTAGGTGGCGCTCTACGTATTCCTGACAATGGGCATATCAATCTGTTCAGGGCGGGTCTGACATCATCCCTGTAAAATCTGGTACTGATCAGATTGGATTTCATTGAGTTACACTAATTTGTTTCTTCATGGCGAGACCTCAATGTTCGCCATGCTGCTGGGGTCACACCCTTCAGCGAAAACTCACAGTTTTCTCTGTAACCCAAGACCAACTCCTTAAGGCTTTCCTGGAGAAATTTGAGGCTGCAGATGTCACCCATTACAATACTGTACCCCAAAGTGTAAAACATGACATTTCCTGTTCCCACTAGGTGGCGCTGTCCCTGATGTCAAATATGGCAGTTGAAATATGTTCAGGGTTGGAGCCTTATCATATGTGTCCACTTTGGTCAAGGTCGGACAATGTATGACAGAACGAGAGGCAATAAGATTTTCATGGCGAGTCATCGAAATTCGCCGTGGCACCACGGCCTCACCTTATCCCGAAAACTCAAAAGCTC
This sequence comes from Oreochromis niloticus, assembly GCF_001858045.2. Classification (NCBI taxonomy): domain Eukaryota; kingdom Metazoa; phylum Chordata; class Actinopteri; order Cichliformes; family Cichlidae; genus Oreochromis; species Oreochromis niloticus. The sequence continues at coordinate 6,197 of NW_020327340.1, read as the reverse complement.
CGCAATTTAACATGGCCCAGGTGTGTAGTTGACACTGACCAAATATGAAGCTTGTACGATGAAATTCCAATGAGGAGTTCGCAAAAGTTCGAGGCATGGAAATGGCAAAATTAGAGCCAAAATGTCACCTTCACTTCCAAATGGCGGACTTCCTGTTGGGTTTGCGTCAATGGTCCCACTGACTTTTTTGTTCATCTTGGCATGATACACATGTGTGCCAAATTTCATACATGTAGCTAAAACGATGTGTTCGTAGGGCTGCATTTAACAATGCATAGGTGGCGCTACAGAGCCATTTCCCAGTGCTCATATGTAAAACCATTAAAATACAAAATTTTTCACCAGACCTGGCATGTGTGCAAAATTTCATGAGTTTTTGAGCATGTTAAAGCCCTCAAAAAGGCAATTCATTTCGGTAAAAAATAATAATAATAATAATTAAAGCTGCAAGCAGCGATATGAGGGCCCTCGCACCCCCGGCGCGTCGAACCAAGCCCAACACCTAAAACCAGCGCTTCCGATCTGATGTCACATTGATGGAATTCATGCATTTAACCACCAGCTAAAATTTCATCTCATTCAACCATTATTATAGTCGTCCCACTAGGTGGCGCTCTAACCATTACTGACAAATGGCATAACAAACATTTCCGAGCTCGAGTCTCATCACGCCTGCGACCTTTGGGAGAGATTGGACATTGTGTTTTGAGCGACAGCAGGTTACTGCTTTTTGGCGAGTGATTGAAACTCCACGTGCCGCCATGACCACCCCGTTTCCCTGAACGTAAAAAGCTTCGCAATTTAACATCACAAAGGTCTTTAGATTCCACACACAGGAGATCGCGTAAATCTAATGAAATCCCTTGGAGGAGTTCGTCAAAGTATGAGGCCTGAAAAGAGGGGAAAATGTCGCCAAATTCACACATTAATTTTAAAATGGCTGACTTCCTGTTGGATTTGGGATATTGCTCCAAGAGACTTTTTTGTACATCTTGATATCTCCAATAAGCTTGCCAGGTTTCAAACTCATACATAAAACACAGAGCAGGGGCTGTTGTTTTGAAATTTTGTAGGGGGCGCTGTGGAGCCATTTTGCGCTCTTCAAGGAAAATGAACATATGAAAAGAAATCCCTCATCACATTAGAGGTGTGCGCCAAATTTCAAGACTTTTTAAACTTTTCAAGCCCCTCAAAAGCCACTTCATCTTTCATGGTGAACTGCGTTGCCACCAGGGTGCGCCGTTCAGTTTATAGTCACAATTTTCTCACTGAAGCATCAAGAGGGACTGATGGTGATATTCACCGCTTTTGAGGTGGCCACGATGAACCTGTGAAAATCAGTACAACAAAATGAAAGACATGACATTTCCTGGTGCCACTAGGTGGCGCTCTACGTATTCCTGACAATGGGCATATCAATCTGTTCAGGGCGGGTCTGACATCATCCCTGTAAAATCTGGTACTGATCAGATTGGATTTCATTGAGTTACACTAATTTGTTTCTTCATGGCGAGACCTCAATGTTCGCCATGCTGCTGGGGTCACACCCTTCAGCGAAAACTCACAGTTTTCTCTGTAACCCAAGACCAACTCCTTAAGGCTTTCCTGGAGAAATTTGAGGCTGCAGATGTCACCCATTACAATACTGTACCCCAAAGTGTAAAACATGACATTTCCTGTTCCCACTAGGTGGCGCTGTCCCTGGTGTCAAATATGGCAGTTGAAATATGTTCAGGGGTGGAGCCTTATCATATGTGTCCACTTTGGTCAAGGTCGGACAATGTATGACAGACCGAGAGGCAATAAGATTTTCATGGCGAGTCATCGAAATTCGCCGTGGCGCCACGGCCTCACAGTAACCTGAAAACTCAAAAGCTCCGCAATTTAACATGGCCCAGGTGTGTAGTTGACACTGACCAAATATGAAGCTTGTACGATGAAATTCCAATGAGGAGTTCGCAAAAGTTCGAGGCATGGAAATGGCAAAATTAGAGCCAAAATGTCACCTTCACTTCCAAATGGCGGACTTCCTGTTGGGTTTGCGTCAATGGTCCCACTGACTTTTTTGTTCGGCTTGGCATGATACACATGTGTGCCAAATTTCATACATGTAGCTAAAACGATGTGTTCGTAGGGCTGCATTTAACAAGGCATAGGTGGCGCTACAGAGCCATTTCTCAGTGCTCATATGTAAAACCATTAAAATACAAAATTTTTCACCAGACCTGGCATGTGTGCAAAATTCCAAGAGTTTTCGAGCATGTTAAAGCCCTCAAAAAGGCCCTTCTTTTGCCTGAATAATAATAATAATAATAATAATAATAATAATTAAAGCTGCAAGCAGCGATATGAGGGCCCTCGCACCCCGGCGCGTCGAGCCACGCCCAACACGTACAACCAGCGCTTCCGATCTGATGTCACATTGATGGAATTCATGCATTTAACCACCAGCTAAAATTTCATCTCATTCAACCATTATTATAGTCGTCCCACTAGGTGGCGCTCTAACCATTACTGACAAATGGCATAACAAACATTTCCGAGCTCGAGTCTCATCACGCCTGCGACCTTTGGGAGAGATTGGACATTGTGTTTTTGAGCGACAGCAGGTTACTGCTTTTTGGCGAGTGATTGAAACTCCACGTGCCGCCATGACCACCCCGTTTCCCTGAACGTAAAAAGCTTCGCAATTTAACATCACCAAGGTCTTTAGATTCCACACACAGGAGATCGCGTAAATCTAATGAAATCCCTTGGAGGAGTTCGTCAAAGTATGAGGCCTGAAAAGAGGGGAAAATGTCGCCAAATTTACACATTGATTTTAAAATGGCTGACTTCCTGTTGGATTTGGGATATTGCTCCAAGAGACTTTTTTGTACATCTTGATATCTCCAATAAGCTTGCCAGGTTTCAACCTCATACATAAAACACAGAGCAGGGGCTGTTGTTTTGAAATTTTGTAGGGGGCGCTGTGGAGCCATTTTGCGCTGTTCAAGGAAAATGAACATATAAAAGAAATCCCTCATCACATTAGAGGTGTGCGCCAATTTCAAGACTTTTTAAACTTTCCAAGCCCCTCAAAAGCCACTTCATTGGTCATGGTGAACCGCGATGCCACCAGGGTGCGCCGTTCAGTTTAAAGTCACAATTTTCTCACTGAAGCATCACGAGGGACTGATGTTATATTCACCGCTTTTGAGGTGGCCACGATGAACCTGTGAAAATCAGTACAACAAAATGAAAGACATGACATTTCCTGTGCCACTAGGTGGCGCTCTACGTATTCCTGACAATGGGCATATCAATCTGTTCAGGGCGGGTCTGACATCATCCCTGTAAAATCTGGTACTGATCAGATTGGATTTCATTGAGTTACACTAATTTGTTTCTTCATGGCGAGACCTCAATGTTCGCCATGCGCTGGGGTCACACCCTTCAGCGAAAACTCACAGTTTTCTCTGTAACCCAAGACCAACTCCTTAAGGCTTTCCTGGAGAAATTTGAGGCTGCAGATGTCACCCATTACAATACTGTACCCCAAAGTGTAAAACATGACATTTCCTGTTCCCACTAGGTGGCGCTGTCCCTGGTGTCAAATATGGCAGTTGAAATATGTTCAGGGGTGGAGCCTTATCATATGTGTCCACTTTGGTCAAGGTCGGACAATGTATGACAGAACGAGAGGCAATAAGATTTTCATGGCGAGTCATCGAAATTCGCCGTGGCGCCACGGCCTCACAGTAACCCGAAAACTCAAAAGCTCCGCAATTTAACATGGCCCAGGTGTGTAGTTGAGACTGACCAAATATGAAGCTTGGACGATGAAATTCCAATGAGGAGTTCGCAAAAGTTCGAGGCATGGAAATGGCAAAATTAGAGCCAAATGTCACCTTCACTTCCAAATGGCGGACTTCCTGTTGGGTTTAGGACATGGCCATAATAGACTTTTATGTGCGTCTCCGAACGCTAGATATGTGTTCCGAGTTTTATACATGTAGGTCATACCCATCTCGGGGGCTCGCGTTTCTCATTTTTCTAGGTGGCGCTACTGAGCCAATTTTCCCTGGACATGTCTACGGACATTAAATACGTAAATTTTCACCAGACCTGACGCGTCTGCAAAATTTCATGAGTTTTCGAGCATGTTTAGGCCCTCAAAAGGCCGATTCATTTGCCGAAATAATAATAATAAATAATAATAATAATAATAATAATAATAATAATAATAATAATAATAATAATAATAATAAAAAAAGAGCAGAACAATAGGCCTTCGCACTTTGGCTCGGCCCTAATAAGAACAGAGCAGATCAATAGGCCTTCCACAGTCAGTGCTCGGCCTAATAATAAAATAATTAAAGCTGCAAGCAGCGATATGAGGGCCCTCGCACCCCGGCGCGTCGAGCCAAGCCAACACCTAAAACCAGCGCTTCGATCTGATGTCACATTGATGGAATCATGCATTTAACCACCAGCTAAAATTTCATCTCATTCAACCATTATTATAGTCGTCCCACTAGGTGGCGCTCTAACCATTACTGACAATGCATAACAAACATTTCCGAGCTCGAGTCTCATCACGCCTGCGACCTTTGGGAGAGATTGGACATTGTGTTTTTGAGCGACAGCAGGTTACTGCTTTTTGGCGAGTGATTGAAACTCCACGTGCCGCCATGACCACCCCGTTTCCCTGAACGTAAAAAGCTTCGCAATTTAACACACAAAGGTCTTTAGATTCCACACACAGGAGATCGCGTAAATCTAATGAAATCCCTTGGAGGAGTTCGTCAAAGTATGAGGCCTGAAAAGAGGGGAAAATGTCGCCAAATTTACACATTAATTTTAAATGGCTGACTTCCTGTTGGATTTGGGATATTGCTCCAAGAGACTTTTTTGTACATCTTGATATCTCCAATAAGCTTGCCAGGTTTCAAACTATACATAAAACACAGAGCAGGGCTGTTGTTTTGAAATTTTGTAGGGGGCGCTGTGGAGCCATTTTGCGCTGTTCAAGGAAAATGAACATATAAAAAGAAATCCCTCATCACATTAGAGTGTGCGCCAAATTTCAAGACTTTTAAACTTTTCAAGCCCTCAAAAGCCACTTCATCTTTCATGGTGAACTGCGTTGCCACCAGGGTGCGCCGTTCAGTTATAGTCACAATTTTCTCACTGAAGCATCAAGAGGGACTGATGGTGATATTCACCGCTTTGAGGTGGCCACGATGAACCTGTGAAAATCAGTAAAACAAAATGAAAGACATGACATTTCCTGGTGCCACTAGGTGGCGCTCTATGTATTCCTGACAATGGCATATCAATCTGTTCAGGGCGGGTCTGACATCATCCCTGTAAAATCTGGTACTGATCAGATTGGATTTCATTGAGTTACACTAATTTGTTTCTTCATGGCGAGACCTCAATGTTCGCCATGCTGCTGGGGTCACACCCTTCAGCGAAAACTCACAGTTTTCTCTGTAACCCAAGACAACTCCTTAAGGCTTTCCTGGAGAAATTTGAGCTTGCAGATGTCACCATTACAATACTGTACCCCAAAGTGTAAACATGACATTTCCTGTTCCCACTAGGTGGCGCTGTCCTGATGTCAAATATGGCAGTTGAAATATGTTCAGGGGTGGAGCCTTATCATATGTGTCCACTTTGGTCAGGTCGGACAATGTATGACAGAACGAAGGCATAAGATTTTCATGGCGAGTCATCGAAATTCGCCGTGGCGCCACGGCCTCACCGTATCCCGAAAACTCAAAAGCTCCGCAATTTAACATGGCCCAGGTGTGTAGTTGACACTGACCAAATATGAAGCTTGTACGATGAAATTCCAATGAGGAGTTCGCAAAAGTTCGAGGCATGGAAATGGCAAAATTAGAGCCAAAATGTCACCTTCACTTCCAAATGGCGGACTTCCTGTTGGGTTTGCGTCAATGGTCCCACTGACTTTTTTGTTCTTTGGCATGATACACATGTGTGCCAAATTTCATACATGTAGCAAACGATGTGTTCGTAGGGCTGCATTTAACAAGGCATAGGTGGCGCTACAGAGCCATTTCCCAGTGCTCATATGTAAACCATAAAATACAAATTTTTCACCAGACCTGGCATGTGTGCAAAATTCCAAGAGTTTTTGAGCATGTTAAGCCCTCAAAAGGCCCTTCTTTTGCCTGAATAATAATAATAAT